>NW_002060943.1:7324065-7553475 GCF_000150275.1 Trichoplax adhaerens | reverse complement strand
TGAGCAAGGATAGTAGCTGCAATCCTATCATGTCCAAACGCCATGATCGGACTGGGCGCACAACTTTGATGACCCTGTTGAATATTTCCTGATCTACGCTTGAAGAAGAAAACGACACACTAACGCAGTTCAAAATAATATCATCGAGCAAAGTTGCAGTCATCGCCAGTGTGCTATCACCATCACCAGTATGCTATCAAGACTGTTGATCCCTGTTAACCGCCTTGCACAAGTGAATCATTTCTGTCTGCAATCATGCACAACTTACCGCGTCCATGTTGAATATTTCTTGATGCACGCTTGAAGAAGAAGAAAACGACATGCTCACACAGTCCAAATGAATATCATCAAGCAAAGTTGTACTCATTGCCAGTGTGCTATCACCATCACCAGAGTACTATCAAGACTGTTGATCCCTGTTAACCCCCTTGCCCGAGTAAATTAGCTCATTTCTGTCTTCAATCATGCTCAACTGACTGCGTCCATGTTGAATATTTCTTGATGCACGCTTGAAGAAGAAGAAAACGACATGCTCACACAGTCCAAATGAATATCATCAAGGAAAGTTGCACTCATCACCAGTGTGCTATCACCATCACCAGTGTACTATCAAGACTGTTTTGGTCCCTATTAATCCCTTTGCACAAGTGAATTGGCTCATTTCTGTCTATAATCATGCTCAACTTACCGCATCCATGTTGAATATTTCTTGATGCACGCTTGAAGAAGAAGAAAACGACATGCTCACACAATCCGAATGAATATCATCAAGGAAAGTTGCACTCATCACCAGTGTGCTATCAAGACTGTTTTGATCCCTATTAATCCCCTTACACAAGTGAATTGGCTCATTTCTGTCTATAATCATGCTCAACTTACCGCATCCATGTTGAATATTTCTTGATGCACGCTTGAAGAAGAAGAAAACGACATGCTCACACAATCCGAATGAATATCATCAAGGAAAGTTGCACTCATCACCAGTGTGCTATCAAGACTGTTTTGATCCCTATTAATCCCCTTACACAAGTGAATTGGCTCATTTCTGTCTATAATCATGCTCAACTTACCGCATCCATGTTGAATATTTCTTGATGCACGCTTGAAGAAGAAGAAAACGACATGCTCACACAATCCGAATGAATATCATCAAGGAAAGTTGCACTCATCACCAGTGTGCTATCAAGACTGTTTTGGTCCCTATTAATCCCCTTACACAAGTGAATTGGCTCATTTCTGTCTATAATCATGCTCAACTTACCGCATCCATGTTGAATATTTCTTGATGCACGCTTGAAGAAGAAGAAAACGACATGCTCACACAATCCGAATGAATATCATCAAGGAAAGTTGCACTCATCACCAGTGTGCTATCAAGACTGTTTTGGTCCCTATTAATCCCCTTACACAAGTGAATTGGCTCATTTCTGTCTATAATCATGCTCAACTTACCGCATCCATGTTGAATCTTTCTTGATCCACGCTTGAACTCGAGCAGCTAACGCAGCAATCAGGCGTTTCCTTTCCAGTCCTTGATGACTTTGAGGTCAAAATGGATCGTCTACGAGGTTATTCTAGGCTCAGTATAGCCAATTTGCTCATGTTGAAGTGGTGATGGTATGGCTGTTGGATGGAGGCAAGGCCATTTTTTCAGTCATTGCTCTTTTCCATACGATTGCCTATCGCGTGGATAGTCGATCAAGTAGGTTAACTATCAATAGACTGCATGCCATGGTTTTCCACGATCGACTAGAGGTGCCGGTTTGGAGGTAAAATAAGTCGATTTAGACCAGGCCTGAAATTCCAAATCCATAGCCTAGCCATAAACCTTGCTCTATCTGGTAGTCTAGTGTATAGCTCAGTCCATAACACACTAGACGCCACTATCAGCTCCCAGATTGGACTTGGTAGTCAGAGCCACGGTACAAAATTCAATAGCCAAGGGCAAATCGATCTCGCCGAAAATGCAAAAATCGATTAGTTTACGCTGCTCGAGATCATTTTAGTCATTAACTGGAAGGATCGACATGGAGATGGACTACTGGAAAATAACTAGGTAGCCATTTGTCGTAGTCTATGCCATTGGATAGCATCGGTTAGGGTTAGGGTTGATCCAGTTCAGTACAATCGGCCATGGCGATCTGGACTCCATGTCGACGTGACGGGATCGGCTAATGTCCATAGTCCAACGCTTGGAGTTCATCTCTCGGTCCAATTTCATACTGTGCTGTAAAAGTTGTAGAAACATTTAGATGGCGTCATCAATAAAATATTCTTATGTAAGCTAATGCTGTTGATTCTACTCTACTACGCCATGGACTACTCTATTCACCGGTGAATGCAGTAGTCCATGGCATCGACATTATTCTTATGCAAGCCACTGGTGTTGAATATATTACACCATGGACTACTCTATTGACCGCTGAATGCAGTAGTCCATGGCTGCACACATTGGCTGCAAATGCGTCGAAACTCATGTCATCATCGACAATATTGTTATGCAAGCCACTGGTGTTGATTACACTACACCATGGACTACTCTATTCACCGCTGAATGCAGTAGTCCATGCCTGCACACATTAGCTGGACAAGCGTTAAAACTCATGTCATCATCGACAATATTTTTATGCAATCCACTGCTGCCGATCTATTTACCTCTTGGGTTTTACTGTACTACACCATGGACTACTTTGTTTATCGCTAAATGCAGTAGTCCATAGCTGCACACATTGGCTGTGCAAGCGTCGAAACTCATGTCATCATCGATAATATTGTTATACAAGCCACTAGTGTTGATCTCTTCGCTCTTACTGTGCTACACCATGGACTATTCTATTTACCGGTAAATGGAGTAGTCCATGGCTGCACACATTGGCTGTATAAACGTCGAAACTTATGTCGTTATCGATAATATTCTTATGCAATCCACTGCTGCTGATCTCTCTGGTCTTACCGTGCTGAACCATAAACTCAATCAATTCATTCGCCGGTCAATATTGACTAGCCCACAGCTGCACATTTCGTATACAAGCGTTGATACTCATCAAATAGGATCAATTGGATTAGACGTCGGTCTGTTATATCCAATTGATCCCTCTTTTCTTTTACTTGCTCTGCAAGTATGCAAGTATAGACTGGGATACTTTTATTAGTGCTCCATGACTTGAATGGCTGTTATTGAAACTCCAGCCTTCTATGGCATACTACACGAGTATAGTACAGCTTCTTGATCAGACCTCTATGTTTTGATGACACTCTATTGCACAGTAGATAGGATATGGCAAAATAGAGTAGGTCCATCTAATCGAATGGATCCATCAAATATTCTTATGCAATCCACTGGTGTTTATCTCCGGTCTTACTTTGCCATGGACTACTCCATATTCGCCGATGTAGTAGTAGTCCATGGCTGCACATTTCGTCTGCCAGCATCGATATTATTCTGGTGCAGCCACCTCGTTGGTCACGTGGTTACGCCCCTGAGCCTAGAACGTGATCCTCGGTCACGTTATGACGATCGTACTATAGTGTTTCAGTCACACCAAAGCGATCATAGGAATAGACTCAGCTAATTCAACTCAACAGTAAACTAGTAAGTGGACCAACTTTTTCAATCACTTTCCTCACTCCTGCTGCGTCTTTCCACTTGCATGCCTGGATCATGGACTACTAAAAATAATAGTTGATTTTTGGACGAGTCTATGGCAAGTACAGTAGGTAGCACATCAATGAAAAGAGTTTCTATACAACCCTGGCAGTCTTCTTACACTCTTTTGAAACACCTCATTAACGACTAAAATCACCACGCATTACGCTATAGTAAAGCTGTTTTCCTCCAGTCTTGTTCAGGTACCGATAATATCGATTATATTCCAGTCTGCTTATTGAGCAGACTCGAGCATGCTCAATGATGAGTTTCATAGTATAGCTAGTATAATCACCCAAACATCGCCTAGGATTAATACTGTCATCATTTCCTTCGGATAGAATAGACTAAACCTGGGTGTCAATTCAATCGTGAGCGATCAACCTCATAATAACTACACTATTACAAACGATGGTATTAAACAGTATAGAGTAATGCCTAAAAAGCAAGATCAACAAGAAATCCAATATGGTGCCCCCCCCCCCCCCTGCTCTCTCTACCCAAGTTTCTTCCTTCTCTCTCTTTTAAGCACACATTAGATTACACATGACGTTCTTCACTTGCTGCTATAGCTATTATCCAAATCCATGCATGAATTCATTGCGGATCTTAAGAGCAACCCTAATTGCAAAGAGAGTCTCGACAGCGTATCTCTGTCTACTCGAGCTTCTTTCTTTGCCAACTCCTCCCCTCTCTCTTTTAATTAAGCAAACATAAGATATCCATTAATTGAAATGCTCTTTGCTTGTATAGACACTGCTATAGTAGTATCTAAATTCATTCATAAATTCATTGTGGATCTTTGTCATGAGCATGAGTGTACTCTACAATCTTAGGCAGGGAATGAGACGCGATATAACGCTACAAAGACCTGAATGAAATCACCAATTTCATGGTGAAAACCTGCTTAAACATATAAGCTTGTGAGGCAATGGCCTACACCCCATGAAGCCTATGCTTACCCTAATCATCATCAAGTAATATTGCTACGCTAACAATGATTATTCTCAATCTGAAAGTTGATGATGATGATCTCATCTGTAGTAATGGTTATGCAACGATTACTTTGCAATCTAGCTAAGCCAGCCATCATCCATGAGTAAACTTTTAATCAAGCATGGACTACTCAATCGTAATCCATATCACTCATTTTCAATCCTCTCCATGCTATAAAACAACCCTGCTTAGATTGATTCCATCTTACCGATAAAACCTCTACCCATAAAAATCAAAATACATCATCGATGATTCATTAATTCAATCAAGATGAAGCATGTTCTCGCATTACTCATCCCTCCAGCTGGATGATGACACAATGTCGACAGTAATCAATGAACAAACTAACCCACTCATGATCGTACAATATGCTGCCATACTGGGCTGTAGGTTATCCACTACAATAATAAGGGCAATAATCATCTTTTTTAGAGCAAGCTGTGCTATAACCAAGCTGTATTATAACCAAGCTGTTATAACCAAGCTTGAATATGATGATGAATATCACTATGTACACAACTCTATTATACCAAGTTATTTATATAGAATGTATGCAGCAGCATTAATTTATTACTGCGTCTAATTATATTGTTTTTATTCTACATGACAATAAAGTTTATCCTACTTTAATATCTTAAATTTACCTCTCCAAGTCGATATCAATCAGAACGTTGCCTCTTAACATTACTATTGTTTTGTATGTACACGACATCCATACAATAGCTATTAATTATTTGTTCACCAATCTTACTTGAAATAATTAATTAATAGAACATCTGTAAAAGAAGCCTATAGTCAATGCACTTTAAAGACAGTATTATCGTTCATTCTCCCTCTTTCTAAGCCTGTCTAACACATCAATATCATCATGTCTACACTGTCATAGATTAAAATTATTAAAGTGCCCTTGATCGACAGTATTCTTCTTCATAGTCCACTCAGTATTGATTACTACTCTTTCTTCTTCAACACTATTTTACTGCCAAGATTGCATCACTTATTATAGGGAAGAATCGACTGGCAAATCATTCCAGTCGTGGATAGCGCCAAAATTACCAACTTGAATACATTCTTTATCCATGGTAATCAGAGTTACTTTCTCCTTGACCGATTCAAAGCTTTTATCATGACGGATTAGTGGGATAGAAAACATCCTTGGATATCGGTACATCAAACAGGCATTGCACTACTGTACATTACCTATTAAGGATTATTAATTAAAATATAGAAAGACTCGATCAGAAATTCAATTCATCGCACGACAACGACTATATCAACAACCAAGCCTTATGACATCGATGTCATGATGGAAAATCAAGCTACAGGTGCCATGCAAACCCCGGAAGATAATACTACCTTAATAGCATCCAAAAATGATGATGATTTTGATAGGTAAGTGATTGTTTGGTTCACTGTATAGTATCGGTAAACTGCCATAAAACAACGACATCAAGAATTTTTCATCGCTCCCGATATTGATCGTCAATTTATAATGAAATGGATGTTTCTTCTATTCAACAATAATAGTAATCACTTTCATCAATTGGCCGACAACACCAATTCACACTTGATATCTACATTAATATCGACGTTATCCCAAGTTATTAAACAAACTGATGTCTATAGTAGACAAAAACAACGATCCAAAATAACGGATGATATACTTCAACCTATCAAAGAATGGCTAAGATTAGATACTCACAAAACGGTAAGTTGTTGAAAATACGACAGACATACATAGGATCGCAAATGATTCAAAAACGATAATTCATATTGCTTCATAAATCTTCCCCCGTTATGTAGGGAGGAAAATAGAAATCTTTGATGTGCTAAAAAAATTACTCAAACAGAGCGTAAATTGACAATATTATCCTCTAAGATCGGGAAATAGAATTAAAGCGATTTAGAAACACGTTTAATTATAGCATACTTGAATCTATAATACGATTAACTTGACAAAGCCTGCTAACACGTATATTAATTAGTAGTCTAGTTTGTTTATTTTCTTCTTTTGCCATCGACGTTAAAATAGAACGTCGTCTAGCCATAATAATAACAACAATAAATTGCATTTAATGCTAGCTTTCTACAATACCATAATCAATAGCAGTTTACTCTTTCACGTTAGCCTACGATGACAGATGGATTAATTTTATAATCAGTTGATAATTTCCGTTGTCCTGGTAATTCATATCCATTCTTTACATAATACTAATAGTCATGGTTCTTGTTAGAGGAATAGCTTTTAGTCAATCCTGACAGTCCTACCACTGATTCTTGTCTATTTATCATTATTTTATTTTATGTTCAATAACGAAATTATGATATAAAGTAACTTAAAAGATGGAGTACTCTTACGACTAGTTGGCAATTTATTTTATCCTTGTAATTCATTCTATTCTTTTATACAACGGTAAGCCTTCGTCGTTTATGCTTGCTTGTCAGTAATTATGTCGTTAAAAGATCCAAAAATCATAATATAAAGTAGCTTTAATGTAAAGCAAAGCCGATGATAACTATCCCTATCCTTCATGTCAATGTAGTTCTATAATGTGCATCCAATCATAGATATTAGCAAGGTACAACAAAGATATCAAACAGCCTGATAAGAATGAAAGACATAAGCAAATATCTGATCATAGCTTAGTGTAATTTCTATTCGATGAAATTTTAGTTTATAAGTTTCATCGCAGGTATAGTGCTCAGTACATCGATATTTCCGCAGATTAACAGTAGTAATGTAGATGTGCATATATTAGCCGGCATGTTTAAATGCTACCTACAGTATACAGTTATGCTAGCCAGCATATTGATTATTTTATAACTATTTTTATCCTATATATTTATGTGCATGTCTCATTGTTAATAAGTTTCTTGATATTTATATACTGTACATCACGAAGTAGGCCAAATAGAATTTTATAAGAATGAACTATTTTTACATGCCTGTAGCAATAATTAATTTACGAGCAGTGAAATTTAGAACGATTGATATTTAAAGTTTACAGTTTCTGCTATAACTACGATAGTCAACATTCGTATATCCATATTTTGATAGATCAACGGCGGTAAAGCATACTCTGTCTATTTAAACGCCGACCAGTAAAAATGCAGACAACGATACAGTTGTACTAATTTTTAATATTTTAAGAATGAGAGTCATAACAAGATAAACCAACAATTCTTTATAACAGTTAAATTTTTGAATTTATAATTTCTGTTGGGGCCATAGTAGGCGACGTCCATTTATTTATAAATTAATAGAAGTAACGTACATGTGTATATTTAGTCTTAATATATAAAGGCTGCCTAGCATACAAACAGCTATAGGACTATCTTAATCAGTAGGTTAATTATTCTGACTGACTAGTAGTGATATTATACGTCTGGACATGCATAGTCTGGATATACAATAGCCTAGCTAACATGTGCTATGAAGTAGTAGCTTTGGAATATTACTAAATATTTTAGTACCAAGAAACAACCATAAATACTATTTGAATTAATAACACATTCTAAAATACTAGAAAAGATACAAATTTTAATACCAGACTAACTTACATGTACCAATTTAATAGTATCAACGTATGGCAATGAATACTTGTACGTTTATTAAGAATCATTACGGTAATTATAATTACAAGCGCATTTTACTTAAATAGTTTATTCTTAAGCACAGACTACAAGTGCATGTATTAAAAGCGAGCAAGCATAAAGACACAGAATAAAGTATGAATGCATATGGTAGGCTATCTTAGATACTAAGAACTATTTATTATGGCAAATGTGTTTCATTTACATAGCTCACTCTAAGACATGAAATATGCATTTTTAAAGGCTAGTCTATATGTATATACTAGGTTAAACGTCGAGTCCAAGATAAATCCCTAAATGAAAATTGATTCACTATTCTGCACAACAAATGCATACAATCATACACAATATTCATCATAGAGCTGCTTACCATATGTATAATATGTATATATGTATATATACACAAAGTTATTTCACCCTACAGCATGAAAATATTTCTGTTATCCATATGTAGAAATAAATTTACCGCTAATATTTAGTAATGAGTAATATTAGAATCATTTAAAAAAAGTCTATTAATATAAGACAATTAATTAATTCCAAACTGCTAATTTTAGGTAAATAAAGTAGGCGAGAAAAATAAAAGTCCTAAGGATAAGATAGGTAAAAACCTTGAAATTCGAAATCCTCCATCAAATAGTGAAACCAACTTGAATAATCAACTGTTATCTAATCAAATCGTTGAATTAAAGGTAAAAAAATTATTGATTTGTTTATTAACATTATTGGGTATAAATTAATCAAACTCTCATGTGCTATTATCATAAATTTAACTAACGGTATTGAATACGGGTATTACATAAGGACTTTTAATATTTGTGCCTTCGGTAGCTCTCACCCTCTCTATTCCTACCTATTAATCCTTTATATTACTATTCGATGACTTTAAATTATATATTATGAGATTACTGTGTTATTCTTGTTATACCCTTAAATCGATGTATTTAAATCAATTTCATCTTTCTCACTGCAATAAATTCCATTGGTTATACATACTTATATATCACTTTGCTATAATACTACCTTCATCTTACAGGAAAATATCATGATATTGAAAATCGACTTAGATAGAAAAATGCAAGAAATTGCGTCGTGTCATAAATTATGTGAAGATTATGATAAGCAAACTAAAAGTCTAACGGAACTTATACAAGAACATATCTCACATGTGATTAATCAACTTGATTTAGATTTTAAACCTAGTAGGAATGCTCAAGGTAAGAGTTATTTTTCTTGAAGAACTCAAGTTGTATCATTATTAAATAGTATTACCTATATCAACAGATATTCGTCATGATCTTTTGGAGCTTACAAGAAAAATATTGATCTTAAAAGTAGAATCAATTAAAAAGGTTTAAAATTAGCATACGTTAAACATTTAAATATTGTAGTATAAATCTTTAACCCAATCTTACACTTACCGGACGAGCAAACACCAATTTTGCTTAATGCTAATTTCATTAAAGGACAACAAAATTAAACGATTACAACAAAATCTTGAAAATTTAACAAATGCAAATCAGGTTAATCTTTTCTGTTCAAGCATGATTTAAATTATCAGCATTATTTCAGAAATAAATTTACATTTACAACTTTATTCTACTAGTAGATTAAGTTACAATATGAAATTATCTAACTTAAATTCATCTCCTCGGTTCAATAAGTTTAGATTGCTAGTCATAAGATTATTTAATAAATTTGGATGTTAGACTTATAAAATTCTATTGGTATATTTTAAAATGAATTTTTATAGGTTAAAGAGTCAACATTAAACCGCACACAAACACCTCAACTACCTACATTAACACTATCTGGGTCTCAGCCAGATGTTAATAGTGACGAAGTGAAAAGTAAGTGCTTTGGCTTTCATTTATGAGGATGACTTTTTTGTATTATAGATCTTAAAATAGTTATAATTCAAACACGGGCAAAATTAAGTTATATCCGCTATATTGCAGGTCCAACATCTGGATCTCCTCGGAAAACATCACCTTCTCCAGCTTCGACGAATTCTGCCAAGTTCTTCTCTGAAGATGGTAACGTTAAAACTCGTTAGCCAACTAGCATTTATGCTAACTTACTGTAATGTACAGTACTTAAACCCTACTTGCTATGGCTAAAAAATCAAACTCATTGTAGCATTGAAATATTAGATGACTAGGCAGTCTGCATGCATATTAGTGTACAAGTTCTATCTGTTATGGCTCAGACATTAAATCTACTATAATACTAAAAATAATCACATAGTCAGTATTCATGTTAACGTACAAGGTCTATCCATTATAACTCAAAAATTAATTAAATTTAAGCCTACTGTAACACGTAGATCAATCAGATAATTAGTACTCAAGTTAATGTACGACTTCTATCGCTTGAGAATAATAGATTTAATTCTTTGTAACGCGAAACGGATAGGCTATGCATGCTGATGCAAAAGCTCTATCCGTTAAGGTAAAAAATTAAATTCTTAACATTAACGCGAAACAGATAAGCTATACACTATACATGTTAATATAAAGCTCTATCTGTTAAGGCTAAAAATTGAATTCTCAATGATATTAACGTGAAACGGATAGGCTATGCATATTAATGCCAAAGCTCTATCCGGATATTAAGGCTCATCCGACAAACTCATATTTTCAAATTAATCCGCATTTGCTAGATATTTCGCGTGAAGATGACAGAAGTAGCAGCGATAGTGCTAACTTAAAAGAGATTCAGATACCTGGCTACCTTGCAGAAGTAAATATGATTCAAAGTTGAAGTTAATTTGATATCAATCAAATTATAGCGTCAATGCAAACCCATAGAATATTAAGAAAGGATTTTATATGCAATTAGGTCACACTTGGCACTACTGAAGATGGTATTCCTGTTACTCCTAGCCGATTATATTTACGCTTTAACGGGCAAACTTTAAGAAAAAAAAGGTTATGGGAAAAAGCCTTTGAAAAGTATGGCAATCTTTCTTTATCGTACAATTTTCTCAAAATTGTAAATAAAGATTAAATTCAAACATAATGTAATTTATTTCTCCATGTTGTCAGAGTGCGCGCTGGTAGTTCGCTTGTAACTGACGATATCTTACTCCAGTTACCATTTGCTCATCCTGGTAATAAGAAAATCAGTGTTATAAATAAAGCAGACTATCCTATCCCCCGTAGTATGTCCTGGCATCAGAGGCAGCAGTGTCGGTAAATTGAAAGTCATTCAATATTAATATTACTTTAACTGCTAACGATAATCAACATGAAAATATATAATTTTTTAACTGTCATGTGTGTATTACCTTAGTACTCTAAAATTATCATGATGTTATATTAATCTTATACCGTATTTGCAATTAATAAATAATTTAAGACATTATTTCCATATTGAAATGATGATACAATTGCATCGTCGTTTGAAAGCAAAGAAGGTCATTAGTATTTCTAACTCGATTAATTTTTGTCTTTCATTAGCAAAGTTAACAAGAAACCTTTTTCATATTGGGATAACGATACAATGGTAGCGTGGATTTGTGAACAGAGTCTTGGTAAATATGTTCGTAACTGCAAGCGCTATCTTACAAAAGGATCTGTTCTTCTAAAATGCTCAATTATGGAGTTGGAAAATGTAATATGGAAATAATAGACTGAGATTTCTACAAGTTAATGAAGTAGTTTGCAGATGCTTATTTTTGCTATTACTTCTGTCCAGGAATTGGGAATAAAACATCCAATACATCAACGAAAACTTCAACTTGCAATCCAGGTATCTCTTTTCACTTGCGATATAATTTATATGCATTCTGTTGTACTCGTATTTTGAAAATTTTTTTTAAATGATGGGATTAATTCCTCTTGAATTGATCAAGGCCGAAATGAGCGATGCCTCGGATCTTGCTGGTCGTCTAGACAATAACTGGGTTATGCGTAAGTATTTAACATTTAAAGTGTATAATTACTACCTAAGTAAAATAAAATGGTGCAAAAATTGGCTTTAATATCATTAGGTTGGCTAGATGATATTGGATTACCACAGTATAAAGAAGTTATGAATACTGCTAAAGTGGACGGAAGAATTTTAAATTATTTAACTCTGGTAGTAACTCATATTTAATATCTTTCATCATTACATATTATATAACTGTGGTATATACGATTAAGCATGATGTGCATATCACTATTCGTATCGATAATTAGGATGATCTATCCGCTATGAAAATTACCGACCAATTCCATCAGATTAGTATAAAACGAAGTATTCAATGTTTACGGTTAGTACCGTAGTACTTAGAATACGGGTATATGTAAATATAAAATCAGAGTAAAAGATATTGAATTTCAAATACGAACATTATAGAAAGTGCAACTTCCATCCTAATTATATGAAACGAAGACCACTTAAAACGGTAGCAATGATATATTTTATCATTCTATTAAATTATGAAATTGACCCATTCTTCTTACAAAAATAGCAAAAGGGGTTGTAACAATTTGTTTTCGATTATCATTTAATTTCGATTAAAAGGACCGGAAAGAAGATGAAGATGTCATGGTTTGGACGAATGGTCATATCATTGAATGGCTTCGCTCCAATGATATTGCTGAATACGCAAGCAACCTTCGCAGCTCTGGCGTTCATGGAGCACTTTTTGTAAGCTCTTCAAGAAAAATGAAATTAGCCTTTGTATATATTAGTAGAGTTTATTAACTTATTTTTGCATAAGCGAAAAGTATAGCAAATATATGCATACTATACAGTATATAAATACTATATGTAGATATATCAAATTATATACAACAATCTAACAGTATACATATACAGCATAAAAGTGCTTTAACGCTGGCAAAACATAAGATATCTTTTCAAAGAAATAGTAAAGAAATTTTTTATTTTATTGTTAAATAAAGAGTTTAGAGCCGCTTTTCAATAGTGATACCCTGATCGAGCTGCTAAATATCCCTATTGGAGAAGTTCGTCTTCATAGACAAACTGCAACTCTATTTAACGCACTGATTGGACCAGAATGTCAACTAACTAAGAAACAGGCAGAAGCTGAAACAGGAACTGAATTATTGCTATCGTTAGCTCGACAACAGAAGGTCTCACCATGGAAATTATAAATAAATAAAAATAGTGCATGTAAAATTCTACTATATCAAGTAAAATTGGTTATTTATTAATCATCTGATCCTATTTCTACTTATCTAGGCTCTTAAAATGCCTTCAAGTGTTGTTTCATTTAAGAATGGTAAATTAGTTCACGGCGATATTTTGTGTCCAATTGGTGAAAATGACGATCCTATGCCACCTCGCAAACCACCGCGAGTATTTCTCTCCAACAATCGCACTCTTCGAGACCGGTAATAGAGCTATTTAACCTTCTATTAGAGTAAGATAGAATTTGTCACAAACTAACATTATATTCATTAAATGAAATTCTATTGGCAGATCTTTTTCCAACGACGTTATTGCCAGAACAGAATCGTTATCGATACATAATTCCGGCAGATGAAATTGTCAAATTATTATGGTAGTGTCGGATTTGCGTCCATGCGGAAGGGGAAATTATGTTTTAGACGCTATGTATAGGATTATGTTACGATGAAATAGAATTAGATATCTATAAACCTTGAGTATGGTCAATACGCGTATTAATAAAACTATTCTGAAAAGAGATTCCCAAATACTTTTATTTTGTAATTTGATATTATCAGCTACCAAGCTTAGCATATTATAAAATCCAAAAGATTCGTAGAGAAATTTGTAGTATTTTTTAATGGTTACTTTAGGGCTCTTTATTTAATGGAGCTAATGATAGCAGCGGTAACATTGTTAATCATATCATGAGGAGACTGTAAATATAAAATGTCATACAATTATCAAAGAATCCTTTCGACTTTGATTACTGTATACAGTATACATACAATACATGGGTTCGTTCGCATTCATGTATAATATATGGAATTATGTACGTCAAATTCATCATTATAAGATGTATATAGGCTTATGAATACCTAACCATTTAAAATTTGTGAAATATTTTGCAAGTCCATATATTTATTATCTGTTGAAACAATTACTAGCATTATTGAAGAAATAAATTTTAAGCATTACCTCGCATACTATTTGAGTGAGTACAATAACTAAATAAAAAATAGTTGATTATGCAGAGCCAATTTATAAGGTCAGCGTATTTAATCTCTTGCAACTACAACATCTTATAGCTTGAATAATAGCCCAAATATACATTGTAAACGAATAGTGAAGAGAGGCTATCTTTCGTTTTCATATAAATTTAGACAATCTTAAGAAGAAGAATTTATTACCCTACTTACACAGTTGGGCTACTGTAATTTTCTTACAGTCGTGTTAGCTCAATTGGGTATTATTAGTTAGATGTAATTCAAAGTAATCCAAACGGCAAAAAACAGCGAAAAATCTCAATATTGGATATTTATTAACGTGATTGATCTTGTAGTCAATTTTTTTTATCTTTTCATCGAACGTGTCTCGAATTATGTTTACAATCATATGA
The DNA here is from genome assembly GCF_000150275.1 of Trichoplax adhaerens. Taxonomy (NCBI): domain Eukaryota; kingdom Metazoa; phylum Placozoa; class Uniplacotomia; order Trichoplacea; family Trichoplacidae; genus Trichoplax; species Trichoplax adhaerens. The sequence continues at coordinate 7,538,716 of NW_002060943.1, read as the reverse complement.
TACTTTACGTAATTACAGTTAAGAGAAGATTTATAAAATTAAATTCAAAAATCGGATAGAATATTAATGATCATAGATTGAAGAACACTTTATGATGAGTTTAAATTCAGGTTGACGTCCGCTTCTTTCAGAGAAATTTTGAAAACAATGATAGATAATTAATTGAAAGCTGGAAAAGATATTTTATCCACTTCAAATGAGATATTCATATATATATACTGTATATAAACTCGTATGTGCATACAATGTACATATATTGTATGCACATGATGTATAATTTCAATAATATTGGAATCTAAGTGATACATATATATAGCTATGTATGTTTATGTACATAATTATAGATACTTTTATATACATATTAAAACACTTTAATCACACTTGTTAATATCGACAATATATTATTAAATCATTCAATAGGCGCTCATTCAATCCATTTTTACGACTTTGTCTGGTGAAGCCGAATGGAGTAATGTACTCAAAAGTTAACCAAATCGAAATTATTTCAAATGATAGAGAAGAACTAATAGTCCATTGGCATTATATAAAGATTCTAAATAGCGTGGTTTGATTAAACATGGGCGGATCTATATATCATTTTACCGAACAATTTTTTAGATAGAAAGAGAATTTACTATTAATAGTGGCCATCAATGAGACTATAATACAACAAATGGTTTAGAACCTCATTAAAAGTGAATTTGATTACATCATGTAGCAAGATTTCAATGCTTACATTAATCCATTAACTTATGGGAAAATGATAATATATGTACTAATTAGTGAACGATTGAGAATAGATTATTTTTAAAGGGTACTATTACGTAGATTGAAGGTTTTTTCAAAAAAATTGGAAGAGAAAGAAGTTGAGCTAATCACAGTGCGGATCTGTACCGTATACCTATGCGTACATCAGAGACTTTACGCAGCTACTGGTATATCAGATGTATCCTATTCAAGATAGCTCCACCGCCATGGCAGTTAATATAAATTCGATTAATTTTTACAGTATAGTAGTAGGGCCTATAGAATTCAAACTTACTGTGTACTCAAGCAAGAATTGTTTGCAATTTTCAATAGTTCTTTCAAATTTGCATTCTCATAACGTAATCTAGCAATAGTTTCGTATTCTCTATTTGCAGCTTCATCATCGACGGCAGCAGCCTTTTGTATCACAGTTGCCATTTCGTGAATCTTTTCACTCTTTCTTTTAATCTCCTACATATGCATAATAGAGCGAAAATTACAGTCCATTAGCTTTGGATAGATGCTGTGCAATGGCTAATATTTTTATCATTGCGATCTTTGATTGATAATTATTTTCGTTAATTATAGCACTGGCATTTTGTGAAAAGCTTAATTTGTAAAGTAGTGATAAATGCTACATACTGTATGTACTCATGTCTCCTGATTTTCGTATTGCAAGTGCTACTATTGATTACAATGAATGTTGTTAAGAGAACTTATTTTAGTTAATTACAGTACTGGCATTTTGTGAAAAGCTCTATTTTTATAGTACTAATAAATGCCATATACTGTATATATCTCCTGGAGAAAACTTATTTTGGTTAACTACAGTACTGGCATTATGTGAAAAGCTCTATTTTTATAGTACTAATAAATGCCATATACTGTATATATCTTCTGATTTTAGCATTGCAAGTGCTACTATTGATTACAACGAATGTCGTTAAGAAACTATTTTGGCTAACTACAGTGCTGGCATTTTGTGAAATGGTCCATTTTTTAAAGTACGGATAATGCTATATGTGCATACTGTATATATCGCCTGATTTTGGTATTGCAAGTGGCACTATTAATCATATACAATTAATGTAGTTAAAAAGCATGTTCAGTACGATGTAGAAGAATACAGCAATTCGGTAAAAGATGATGTTCTAGGAGTTCCATTATGATGATTATTTACGTTACTTTAATTACAAACCTCATCATTGTTGAATAGTTTCAATACATCAGAATTATTTTTCAATTCAGCAAATTTCATCATCTACACGATAAGAATGATGGATTGATTAATTGAAGATGTCATTCTATCTTATTATGATGGCTACGCTTCCATACTTGATGGATTGTATTATCAATCTGTTGTACTGTACAATCAGCAAAGTATCAATGTTGTCAATATTACCAATAATTTCAATTGAAGACTATATCCATTATTGGGCATGTCGATATTACCTGTTGTCGATATTTGCTCATGATTAATTCCAAGGCTAATTGATGATCGATTAACGCTTCGTGAAGTTCAGCATTTTCGCGCTCTAACGCCTTCAATCGTTCGCTATCCTTTAGACTATTCAGTATGGTTGTATCTCGTGGTCTTCGTTTAGCAATTTCATTAATTACTTGGATATTCTCTCGATGCTAATACATAGTGATAAAAGTGAAGTTTAGCATTGAATTACTTCTACCTTCTCTGGATGTTATTGTATATATAATGATATCATTCAACTTTAGCATTCCATTCTTTTGACATTGGATATTTCATCATTGATGTCATTTATTGAATTTCAAGTAATACTATACTGGTATAAGCGTACAGTACTGTACAGTATGATGATGCTGATTTGTAATTCTTCCCCCCTACCCAAAAATAGATCGAAATTATGGCGTACGATCATGTATGATTACTGATTTGAAAAGACGTGCAAACAGATGCATTTTTACCTGCAATTCTGTCTATTGGAACTATTTTTTCAATGATATAATCAGCCTAGCGATACAAGTGGACCGTGGTCAAAGGCATGGCAATGAATGCAATTTCCGGTCCCATCAAGGTGTATTGAAGGCCATAAGCCATTGGACTACAGTATTGACTGACAATCACTAGATGAATGAAGTTCTAGGATGTCTTGTATGAGGTAAATAAGCTATGATGGATTGTATGATTGGCAAGAATGAAAGATTTTGGTTGGAATGGATGTCTCATGATGAAGATTAATGGAGCACGTTCGATGATGGAGCATGACTGATGAAGGAGGAATTGTTTTTTTTTCCATCATCAATGGACAATGGATGCATGTTTGTATACTCTACCTTATTATAAGACTGTAAGTTGGCATCCAGTAGAGTAACTTCCTTGGATATCGTTGTTATCGTTTCATCTTGATCTTTTAAGTTTTCAACCAGGTCTTTGGCACTGTCTAATAGATTGTGAAAATTGGCTTGGTCCGACGCCATTCTCACAACTTGAGCCTGCAGTACTCGCACACTCACTCACACTCCTCCGCCTAGTACCGACTCTACTCCGACTGCGCAGTCGGAGTAGAGATTGTACTGCGATGGGGAAAAGACTGTAGACTGTACAGTCTACAGTCCTGTACTGTACTGCAAGAGGTCTAGAGTGCTGTTACCGGTTCATGGCACCCAGCTTGACTACTTTGTATGACGGCAGCCTTAGTCCAGGAGGTACACTAGGCTACGTTGGCAGACTCTAGACTCAGCCAGTGAAAGAAAGTAATTGGCCCCAAAACCCGCGGGTTAACAGCGCATTGATGGAGTCAGCCATGGACATACAGCACTGTAGACTACTGTAGGGTAGGCTGTAGGTCCATCTTTCCATTCGATTCTACCATACGAGCTTTACTTGGGTGTAATTCAGTTAAGTTAGCACTGGAAGTTTTTTTCCAAACTCGATGGATTGTACAGACCTGGACCTGGGTCCGGCCGGACCAGACCAGACCAGGTTGGATCAGTACAGATCGGCGCAGACCGGATCAGCGCGGACCAGACCATCAAGATCTTATAATGGCCTGTTTCACCCTAATGTACGGTACAGTGTACAGTGTACAGTACATACTTACTGTACTGTAGTGTACAGTACAGTATACTGTACTACCTACAGTACAATACCCTGTACAGTACAGTAGCTCCAAAAAGTCCTCTCCATTTTACCCCGGTGTTTCGTCCTCAATTTGAATTATTCAAGCCAAAAGTGGAGCTGATCATTGCATCGTTAGTCAATCCATTTTACCCCGGTGTTTCGTCCTCAACTAGATCAAAGTCAAAAGTGGGGCTGATCATTGCGTCGTTAGTCAATCCATTTTACCCCGATGTTTCGTCCTCAACTTGAATTATTCAAGCCAAAAGTGGAGCTGATCATTGCGTCGTTAGTCAATCCATTTTACCCCGGTGTTTCGTCCTCGACTTGAATTATTAAAGCCAAAAGTGGGGCTGATCATTGCGTCGTCAGTCAATCCATTTTACCCCCGGTATTTCGTCCTCAACTAGATCAAAGTCAAAAGTGGGGCTGATCATTGCGTCGTCAGTCAATCCATTTTACCTTGGTGTTTCGTCCTCGACTTGAATTATTGAAGTCAAAGTGGGGCTGATCATTGCGTCGTCAGTCAATCTATTACGCTCGTATCGTCTTCTCTCGGCCAATTCCTTTGCAACGATGTCTAGTTAAATGAGACTGTGGAATCATCTCGAAACGGTTATCATCTTCACCTACTCTTGGCAAGTATGTTACAACCTATTCGGCGAGTCGCAATGACGGCGATTCAATGTTATTGTGGTCTCTACATCACCTCGGAATTCCTGCTCAGGCCGGTCTGGGTTAGTTGTGTTACCATGGACATTTGGATTGCATAGATAGTGTAGATAGTATAGGATGATAGCGAGTAGCATTGCAATCATGGTTGCCAGCTAGTCATTTTGTATCGTCCATCAATCACTCCATGTCAAAAGACATTGATAAATACTACTTTAGGACAAGATGGACGCCATAGTAGAATAGTGTCGACGAATTCTCTACCATTTCTGCTGTAGACTAATCAGTAGCATTGTACAGTACTAGAAAAACCAGCATCTTATCAATATTGCTTCCCAACACATTCTATCCCAGTCAATTTGTAATAGCCTAAACTGGAAATGGACATTCCATTCTAAATCAACCAACCTTTCGTCTCTACAAATCAACAACTTTGACAATCATTGCTCTTTCTTTCTGCTCTAGTGTATTCAACGTGGTATCCGTGCTGAAAATCAACAAAAGATCAACACCAAACATTCACTTGTATTGGTTAATCGACTTAGACAACGAATTCAACAATTACAAGTGTTAGTCATGATAATCTAATAATTAATCAATTCATAGACAAATGAAAAATGATATTTTAATTAATTAATGCAACGTACAGACTACGTATACGTACCAGCATCAAAGTAAGATAGACAGTATAGTATGCAAATCTCTTGCTCGTACTTGCTATAGAAAAAGTGTTCTATACCACCATCAAATGAGTAATCTTGAGAACAAGTGTTGTAGGCAAATTCTGATAGTGAATGACATTGCATAGACAGTATAGTGTGCAAATCTCTTGCTCATACTTGCTAATATTCATACTGTAGATTAGTAAACTTGAGAAAAAGTGTTCTAGGCAGACTGATGGCGGACGAGATTGGCTATACAAAATCGGCAGTATACGCATCGCCTATTCATACGCGTACTTGCTACCATTTCATACATTCATATTCCCTTTTTAGCCTTACTGTGCGAATATTCACCTTCTATTCAATCTGATCCGTTCTAATCCTTGTCCGACCTTGCTAAGCGATCTGGCCTAATCACGACTACCTAGCATCAATTTTTATTTTTTACAATCAATAGAACTGATATATCAGGAATGGATGATTGATACATCGATTGTTTGAACCATACAAATTAAAAAAGAACCTGTTCCTATAATTTTAACCAGCAGTCGTCAATATACAGTAGATCGTTCGTTATAAGTAAAAAAGTAAAATTGTGTAAAGTGTATGCTCTTCTGAATTTAAAAATTATACTTTGCAATGACTATTTCAATGACTAATTATCTGATGAACTTATTGCTTGTTTACCACAACAGAGGTGATTCTATCGTCATACGAAGTGTAACCGATCCAAACAAGTTCGAAGACAGTAAAATATATGGGCTGGTAGGTCTTGATAGAATTTGCTAATTTGAAAAGAAAAGATAAAATACATACGCGTATAGTAGCCGTTTCATAGTTGAATTTTGAAAAAATCTAGCTTTTACACTAATATGTTATAATACATAGCTTCTGTATACCATCACTTACACGTGATAGCAAACCTTAAACTGAATTTTATCATTCTGAAATAATTAAACTCCTCTATAGATACTAGTAAAAATGCATCAGTATTAGACTGCAGTTGGTTAATAATGAAGCGCTTGCGTTCTATCTGATCGTAGAACCATAATACAAATATGTATAAAATTATTGTATTAGGAGGGCGATTTCATACGTGTTAATGATCCTAATTTACCTGAAACTGAAGTTAAATTTGTAAGTTATCAAGCTACATTGTATAACCGTAATTTCTGCATTTTTTATTATCCAACCGGTATTTTGCACGTGTCTTGCAAAAATGGATGAATCATATTAAATTGATGTTATAGAATACTTTAATTTCCTAGTTTAGTATTTACAACTTAAATCCTGTATCGCGCACCTCTCCTTATTTACTATGATGGACAACGTAAATTTGTTGAATCCTTTATAAAAAACCTTACACTGCTGTTATGCTATGCTTATATAGAAATCGTAGAATTACACAGTGTTAGTTCTTATATCAGAACTTAGCTATACTTATATAGAAATCGTAGAATTACGCAGTGCTAGTTCTTATATCAGTACTTAGCGAATTGTGCAATATCATAAATAATTAGGTACCTCCTGGACATGTTTGGTTACAAAGCGATGAAGGCACGTATGATTCTAGATCCTATGGACCTGTTCCTCGTGGTCTAATTATTGGCCATAAATTTTATAAGATAAACGTTAATTAAGCACACGTTCAAACAAGTTAATTATATTATCACTGTAGTATGATACAGTTTTAATAACAATCGATTAAACATTCAACTGAAATGTTTAAATTAATTTATACTTGATTATTCGCACTAACCTATGCTAAATACGCGTATATCAAGTTTCGCCCCATCCGACAAAAATAAATTTTACGTACGACCCTCTTTTTATCTATCCTCATTCTATCCGTGCTAGTAAGTCGCACTTGCTCGTGGACCTATTGCATCATATGAAATTCGAAGATGTATTGCATTGGTATTGACACCAACTCCATCACCTGATATGTTGCTTTTATTCATAACATTTTATATACTGTACTGTAAATAAGAATCGTTGTGTCAAATTCTTTATATGAAAGAAGACTCGCATACTGTATTATGATTATCATTATGCTCAAATGTAAAAATAGAACCGTTCACAAACATGTACGTCTAAACTCGATATTTATCACTAATTTTTAAAGTAGACGTTACCATTACGTCTATAAAGCTCTTACATTCATGTTTTCTGCTCGCACTAACATGTTCATTTCTACCCATGTATTAAATTTAAGATACTGTATATCCATATAACATGTGCTAGATAAAACTGATCTGTGCATTATAATGGAATAAGCAATTGATATTTTTACGAACGTGTTAACAATGAATCCTAGTTTATTTTACTGCCTGTTGGACATATTGACTACATTTATTTACGCGACAAAATATCAATACCAAAAATAAAAAAGTTGCCTTAATAAAATACAGTACAGCAAGAAAGAACACAAACTACGCAAATTGGTAAAGATGGCAGTGTACTTCTACTATTTTGGACATCTCGAATGCACAACTTTCTACAAATATAGTAATATTCGACTATTGTTACAGTTAGTTTTAATTGTATTAGATTTTAAAGCTTTTTCGTTTACTACAGTATCCAGTTTAAATTAAGGTAGAATATGATGGGCTATTTTAATACAAAACAGCTAGAATAAGCTATCATTCCTTCTTTAACAAATATAATTATAGATGATAACAAGTAAGTAAATTATAAAATTTAATCTACTTCAATATTGATGCAATAGCAATTTTTTACTATCTTTAGATTACAGTGATATTTCTTCATTATGAAAAAAACAACAAAAATAGTTTTTAAATAATTTCAGAAATGGAGGTAACTAGTTAATGAACGGCTATACGTGTAATTCCTACTGCATGAAAGTTCATATCTGATAATTCCATATATTTTACAGTAAACATACGACAGAGACAGTGTTATAAAGGAATATGAAATAAAATTTACTAATTAATTCAAATTGTATAAGATCATTCATTCCATACACGTATATCCATTATTGAATCTAATTCAAAAATTTGAAATATTGTTGCATAAATTAATAAAAAACTAAAAAAGCTAATCATTTCATTTTGATATTAAAGAAGTTCAAATTCAACAGTATTCTAAATGATGCCATCTTGACATAGTTGTTCTAAAGTCCTTGAAGATATTTGACTGTAACAAAAAAAACTCAAAAATTAAATATGTAAATCATTACACTACAATTCAATATACCTCTCACTTGTCGTACCTCAAAGCATAGACAGGAACATCTTTAGAAAACATGATGAAGCACTGGTAATTTTTTTTATGTAAAGCATGCAATTTATATTCATCCGAGCACATATAAGTCTCTACTGGAGTATTATCTTCATCAATGATATTTTCGTCCATGTCTTGATGAAAAATGATACGGGTATCAATTCAGTACTTTATAATGTCGTTATTGATAGCATCATCAAAGTTTGATATATACACAAGTCAATAACAATATAACAAATAAAGCCGAAATAAGCTACAACCATAACTAATTCAATAACGCAAAACAGATTATTACATAAGGATGTTACTAAGTAGTTCCAAACCTGTTGTATAGCATTTATTTACAACGGGAAATAACGTATCTACGACAGATTTATAAAAAGAGACCAAAGTATTCCTACACTGTAGTTCTGCTGTAATTGAATTGCCAGGTACTAAGTGAAATAATAAACAAGAGTTAAAGGGATCAAAATATCTTACTCTAGAATAATTCAATGTTTTTGCTCATTTCAATGACCAGCAGAGAATAAGCGTATTAGGTTATACTTACCGATTGCGGCTGAATCATCTATTCCAGTAAAATTAGAGAGAGCTCTGACAAAGGTTGCTAGACATTTACGGCTGTTTTGGTTTAGAAGAATAAATCTGAAAGCATCGTTGAATAACACCCATAGCATTAGTTTCAAGGTTTAATAACAAAAAATAATAATTTTACAAAATTTGACTTTCTTGCTATTTTCAGGGCTTAATCCTACCCAAGTATTCCAAAATCGAGAGTTATGGAAGGTGGAAGAACTTTTGGTGCATTACGCATATCATTTTTTAAAATATCGATACAACTTCTCCAATATGAATCTAAAATTTGCTGCAAATATTCATCGACAACAGTAAGTACCATACGTTATTGATCTGTCCTATTTAATGCTATTACATACATTTTGTAAGACTTCATTATGTGACGGTGTTGATCCACAAAGGACGCATACCTCAACCCCATCTAGAATCTATGAAATTTACATAGCATTAGTCTCCTTAATGTCGTAGCAATAATAAAGGTAATGTGATAAATTTGATCAAAAAGCTTAGAGACATTACCTGAAATGTCATCAGGCGATGAGGTACCTACAACCATTTTATTTAAGATTATTAGATGTATTGAATAACAATATTGTAGTATCTGCTGCGCAAAATGTAATTATCGCTAAATAATACAGTACATCTGGAAAAGTAGCCGGTAAATAAATAGCGATATCTTTGGAAGCTGAATGCACCATAGCGGAAATTAATAGCGACAATAGGATCGAATCTGTAGACGGTAAGTTCCACCTATTGAAATATATCAACAAACGATAAATACCTTATTTTTTTCATAAAAATAACATTTTCAGAATATGGAGATATACACATACAGTATATTCATATGCACTTTATCCAGATGCAATAAAATATATCATTAAGCTCAAGTTAAATATTCAAGATAAAATTAGACGCAGGTACCTACCAGCGTGTCGTTGAAGCAGCCAATTTACCATTGATTAATACGCATCCAAATTCAGTATTACACCATCCAACAAAGGCTTCCAAACAATCCTAACGATAGATAATACCATCAATGTCATGGAGTAAAGCTTAAAATTACTGAAGAAATGCAACCACAATGAGTGTTAAGTGAATTTTAAAATTTTTCATTTATCGATATCATTACTATCTAATAACTATGTACTTGAAGAACATCAATATCTGTAAAAGCAGTAGTATCCAAGCAGCCAGTTATATGACCGATTAATAGACTTTCTTCAAGCAGTTTATCAATCAGGAAATAAATACTCTATAAATACGATTAAAATATACATTAGTTTGATTAATAGCAAAATTAGACATTCATTTGCATTTCATGATTGCGATATATCCCTACTTTTAGCTCTTTCTTTAGTCGTTCGACATTTCTAAGTGATTTAAGTTCATTCTCTCCCAAAAAGAGAATCTATGAGTGAGTATCCATGGTTGTATAGATCATAAATAATAGGGAATAGTGGCGGATTAGAAAATGCACAGCTAATGTCAATATTAAAAATCACTACTCTGATTGACTAGATTGTAAGCTATCGATATAGGATGCTGCATTGACGAAGAAAAAATGGACCAATGTAGCAATGGAGGTGATGAACCAGAAATGCAAAACTAAGATTACTCAAGGTTAATTACACTTTACTATAGTAAAGTCTTGCAATAAGACGTAATTTACGAAAGGAGAAGTCGATCATTATGGATTTTAAAACTGAACAGATCTTTACAATTATATAGAGTAAGAGATAGCTATAGCTCATAGCCAAGTTTATCAATAATTCATACTCGTATATCGTCTATTGGATGATTGATGCTCATCCTTGTTTATTGTTGATGTTGAAATCCGTTCAATTAGATGCATCACCAATGACTTACCATAGCGTTATAAATAAATTGTAATAACGTTTTCAAGTGAACATCGCTGGCACCATCATCGACCGTTACAATAATTATTGTAATGCTGTCAGGGGATAGATAAAATTGAAGCATTACCTAGGCGAATCATTGGTTATTTCAACAAGTTTAGAATGATTATAATGACTAATTAACGCTAGCCGCTTAATATAACCTGTCATTGAAAACTTGCCATACGATCTTTGCATTTTGTGTTCGTGTACTGAGTAATTTTGCTCCATGAGTTTCTGTAAACATATGTACGCCATTCAACGAGCCAACAGTTGGAAAAGGGAGCTAACATCAATCAAGAATGATCAAATTAATCGGTTACATGATTGAGTGAAAAGTGAGATGTCACAGAATGGAGGCCCCTACGTAGACTTTCTAGGCAACAGTCTTAAGACCTTTAGGAATATGTATTTAAACTATCTATCGGGAACAATCGCCTGTATTGCTAAACTTATTCACTATCCACTATGTTTTTTTAGTTCATGATCCGGTAAGATGAATTGATGTGAAATTGATTCCATCACAATCTCAATGGATACATTGATTTAAGATAGTTGAATAGCTTAGCAAATTCGGTAATAATTTTGAAATAACGCATAAACACGGCTAATATTACATGTTCAATACAATTCTACGTACATACCGCTTCATAATCGCCAATAGTACGAGTAAAGAGAGGAACTCCTCCACCGCTTGTTAAAGCAATAACGTAAGCCATGATGGATTGTCGGATAGAGGCAAGTTTTCAATTGCAAAGTCCAAACACACACACACCACAGATAGAATGAGTATCTAGGATCACCACTGAGAGACTATTCCTATCTCTTTTACACTGTACTGTATAGTTTCCTGTTATTCCAAGTACAAGAATTCCTTTCTCTACTCTAGTTGACCATCCACCAATCGCATTTATCTGCACAAAGCTCGTATGAGATTGATGTGGAATGGCGAAAATGAAGAAATCGATAGAGAAGAATGAGAACAGGTAATGGCGTCAATCCTACTAGACAGTCTAGCTTGGCAATGTCAATTTCAATCCTGTTGATGATAATAACATTATCTTCATATCAGCTAAGTAATCTTAAGAGCTAAACGATAGTAGACAGCGATCCAACAGTCTACAACATGGCGCTAGAAGATAGGAATGAGTAAAAATTTAAAATGATTCCTGCGGCTAGTCGTCCATCATTCGATGCTGCTGCGCTGCGACTCTTCCATCGGCATCTAGGATTTTAGCTTGCCGCCATCGCTTGTTAGCGACAGTTAGCTTACTACTGTATGACTATCGTCATTTCTACCATCGGCACAGTATGGCTTTAATTACTTCGCTCTTAGTGTAATTCCTTTTTCGTAGGCCATGTTTGAGTATCGATAGTCGATACGATTCACGGTACACAAATCGATCGCTTGTCTTTTTAGTCCTATAGTATGATTATTTATCATGGATTACCACACTATAATGCATTGTACAGTATGGTATGTTTGGACGCAATATCAACATTATACTTCATAGGTTTGAGTATCAGTACAGTGGCGAAGCGGCCTTAGCACCTTGATCCACTTAAGTCCTTCTACCTCGACCTGGAGTTGCTCATTGCCACTCGATTTGGAATAACTCAATTGCAGTAAAATAATGTCGTAGAATATATTATCAAGCTGAAAGGCACTGTCAACAAGTATTGCAGTAGCTGTGGTCTTTGTTGGAGCAACCGGTGTACAGGTTTGAGTATCAATATTGCACTGCAATAAATTAACATTATTATAGTGAGTAGCCTTTGCGACTTCCACCTGGATTAGCTCGTTTGAACTCCATTTGGAATGATTCAATTGCAGTAAAATAATGTCGTAGAACATATTGTGAAGCTGGAAGGCACTGTGAATTAAGTATTGCAGTAGCTGTGATCTTTGTGAGAGCCACTGGTGTACAGGTCTGAGTATCAACACTGCACTACAATAAATTAATATTATAGTGAGTAGCCTTTGCGACTTCCACCTGGATTAGCTCGTTTGAACTCCATTTGGAATAACTCAATTGCAATAAAATAATGTCGTAGAACATATTGTGAAGCTGAAAGGCACTGTGAATAAAGTATTGCAGCTGCTGTGATCTTTGTGGGAGCCACTGGTATACAGGTCTGAGTATCAACGCTGCACTACAATAAATTAATATTATAGTGAGTGGCCTTTGCGACTTCCACCTAGATATGCTCGTTTGAACTCGATTTGGAATAACTCAATTGCAATAAAATAATGTCGTAGAACATAATATCAAGCTGAAAAGTACTGTGAATAAAGCATTGCAGTAGCTGTGATCTTTGTTGGAGCAACTGGTGTACAGGTCTGAGTATCAACACTGCACTACAATAAATTAATATTATAGTGAGTGGCCTTTGCGACTTCCACCTAGATGTGCTCGTTTGAACTCGATTTGGAATAACTCAATTGCAGTAAAATAATGTCGTAGAACATAATATCAAGCTGAAAAGCACTGCGAATAAAGCATTGCAGTAGCTGTGATCTTTGTTGGAACAACTGGTGTACAGGTTTGTATATCAATACTGTACTGCAATAAATTATTATAGTGAGTGGCCTTTGCGACTTCTACCTGGATTTGCTCGTTTGAATTCAATTGCAGTAAAATAATGTCGTAGAACATATCGTGAGGCTGAAAGGCACTGTGAATAAAGTATTGCAGTAGCTGTGATCTTTGTGAGAGCCACTGGTGTACAGGTCTGAGTATCAACACTGCACTACAATAAATTAATATTATAGTGAGTGGCCTTTGCGACTTCCACCTAAATGTGCTTGTTTGAACTCGATTTGGAATAACTCAATTGCAGTAAAATAATGTCGTAGAACATAATATCAAGCTGAAAGGCACTGCGAATAGAGCATTGCAGTAGCTGTGATCTTTATTGGAACAACTGGTGTACAGGTTTGTATATCAATACTGTACTGCAATAAATTATTATAGTGAGTGGTGCAGTAGCTGTGATCTTTGTTGGAGCAACCAGTGTCCAGGTCTAACTAAGTATTGTAGTGATGCACCCATATTTGATTATAAGCATAGCTATATTTGATATCGTTAGGTTACTCTGAATAGATATTAAGTCAAGCTAATATTACATGATTGCTAACTACTATATTAGAAATTGTTGATGACTAATAGTAGCCAGTTGACTAATTATGGTACATGATTGATGTAGCTAGAAACACTGTAGTTGTTCAGATGCCCTTCGGAGAAAGAGCCTAGACGTTAATAGAAGAGTAGTGACATCTTGAGTAGAATGATGTACTATTTGAGAAAAGTATTTTGTTTGATAACTCATGTCTGATTGTAGATTAATCAAGTTGTCATAAATGGATTGAATGAACTGCAGAGATGAGCTCACAGGGAGAAGAGACTTCACTATGAGCTCGGAATACTTTCGATTTTAGACTAGATTCTTGTAGTAATGAATGATTGCTCTACTAGTCCTAAAACTTTGTAATAAAAACCTTTTACAAAATACCATTTGCCTAAGACAGTTATTGTGAGACACTTTTATTACAAGTATCTATACTACAATAAATTAATATTATAGTGAGTGGCCTTTGTAGCTTCCATCTAAATATGCTCTTTTGAACTCAATTTGGAATGGCAAAATTGAAGTAGAATAATATCGTAGAACATATTATGAAGCTGGAAAGCACTGTAAACAAAGTACTGCAGTAGCTCTGATCTTTGTTGGAGCAACTGGTATACAGGTCTAAGTATCAATACTATAATAAATTAATATTATAGTAAGTGGCCTTTGCAGATTCCACCTAAATATGCTCGTTTCAACTCTATCTGGAATGAATAAGTTGAAGTAGAATAAAATCATAGTACATATTGTGAAACTGGAAAATATTGTGAACAAAGTACTACAGTAGCTCTGATCTTTGTTGAAGCAACTGGTGTACAGGCCTGAATATCATTACTACAATAAATTAATATTACAAAATCGAGTAGCAGACTGCGATTATGAGAATCATACAGATAAATAACTGACAGAATAAGATATACACAATAAAATAATCAATTACAAGTAACGAGGATTAGGTTTGACTACGCGATCAGTTTTAGTAGTTGCATACGTAGATAGCGCAATTACTAGTATTAGATTGCTACTTCAAATCTGCATGTTGCGATATTCTGTGATATTTCCTTTACTAATGAATTATACGCATATTTTAACGTTTGCAAAGAAATGCCTCAACAAATTCAGAGTATCGAGGTGAAATATCAATTTTTCTCTTGGGACATGATTCAGGCCAGTACTCTTTTAATTCTACAGTCAAGATATTACATTATGCAATAATTTTATATTCAACCAACGATGATCGTTGTCCCTGATTCAATAATTAATATATAATAGTATCATCAACAAAAACTTTCTTTTAAATTTAATATGATTGGAACGCGCCTAGGCATCATTCATAGTATAGAAATCAAATACCTATACTGTGCTTTTATTATAAAACAATTCCATAATCCATAATATGCAGAAAACAAAGTACCAGTATATACAGTATATTTTAATTTTTGCATAATGCATATTAACAATCAAACAGTTTATTCCTCTACTTTATTTGATCAAGACACAATTTATCGAGCAATTTTAAATCAGTAAGCGAGGCTACTAGGCTGGAATTTCATACTCTATCAGCATAGACATCTCTATCGATGCGTATCAGTGTTTACACGCATCTTTCTTCCATTTTTTAGGCGTTGGCAAGTCGAGAACTAGCCTTTGTCGAGTTGACTAACTTCAATTGGTCATTGTAATTTATTATCATGAACAGCATAGGTCTTGTTGATCTAATTAATTAATTGCCATCATTGAAAGAGAGAGATCGAATAAATTATATGTAAATTCTCATCTCTATTCCATTAAAATTAACTAATGAATTGTTCTTTAGCATTCCACGTGTAGTCATAATTGCAAGCTTATCCATAGCCTTCGCTAAAAATTATTTCTTAAAACATAGCAGCCAATCAGTAATCGCTTAACTTTCTCCTGTTATTTGCTCTCTCATCACTATCATCCTTATGATTGCCTCCTTTTCCTTAATTATCATTATTCTACCACTAATTAAGTAATCAATCATATCTGCACTACACCTCAATCATGACACGCTAATTTCTTACTTATTAACCTTATAAAATATGCGATTACTGTAGAAATAACTAACCATTCATGCCTGTTCTCACTCTTTTCTTATTATTACAGTTAGTCTTTGTTCGATGGGTGTCAAGATAAGTGCTCGTTTATTCTCTTAGTTACTAACATTTCGTCTTGAATCTATCAATTGAGCGGATACAGACTCCACGTTTTTCTCAATAACTAAATGGTCTTTTCCACATAGTGTACCTTATATAATTACAGTTCATCTGTATCGAATGTGTGCATAGAAGAATGCTAAACTATTTTCTCCTCTATAGCAACATTCTGTCTTAAATCAATTAGTCACGCTGATGTAGACTGTATCTCAATACCTCAACGTTGCTTTCTCATCATCACCTATAATTAATTACAGTTCATCATTATCCGATATCTGCCTAGAAGAGTGCTAAATTATTTCCCCTCTATATCAACATACTGTCTTGAATTTATTAATCGTGTCTATGCAGACGACATACAGTATCTCAATCATTGAATGGAACGCTCTTTTCTCACATAGCACAGCTTGTAATTACAGTTCATCTTCATTCAATGTCTGCATAGAGAGTGCTAAACTATTTTTTCCTCTACAATATAGCAATATTCTGTCTTGATCAGTTGAAGCTATCCATCACGCTGATGCAGACTGTATATCAAGAACGGAACTTTATTTTCTCACTTAGCTTAACAAAAATTTTATGCGAGGGCGTTATTTGAATTACTGGATCATTCTATCGGTAAAACAGAATGGAATAAAAAGAAAATATCGCACTCGTCCTAGTGCAGTGATGACAATCTAGTTGATTGACATTAGTAAGCGTTAGGTGAAAGATGAATAAGATCAAAGGCGGTGTAGATACTGCATCGCAAAATAATTTATGCTTGTAAGGTGTTAAAGTAAACATAATCATGATCGATTTAATGACTTGTCTCTAAAATAGTTATTCAAGTGGTTGCATTTCAGCATAAAGGATTCCTTCTTAACTTTATCATCTAGGCCTAATATATTTAAGTCATGTTAATTATCGCTTTTAATTGAATTCCAAACTCGTACTATTAATTAACGAATAGACATGACCATCATCACGATGATGAGAAGCAAGATGCAACGTTGCGGTTATTTTATTAACTTGATCCATGATACGGGTCTTGATGGTCTTATCGATTGATGGTGAATAAAATTAGTGCATTCCGACTGTCAAGAAGGCAGCAAATGCAGATTCTTCTTCCATTAATTCCTACTTCTCATCGACATCCATAACCGTCCACTGTAATCATGAACTATAAATCCTAATTAGCATGGAAAGGGAGTTGAAGTTAAACAACAGGGTGTACAATTACAGCTTTTTGCTTGTAATAAATGCAACATTAATTAATTAAGCTATTGTCTTTCTTTTTATATAGTTACTGTCAACATAATAATAGCCATAGCTATCATTATGTATGCAGAGAGAGAGAGAGGTAATGGATGAACTTTTTCTCTACGAACAAATAAAAAGGTTGTTTTATGCTATCATCGTGTAAAAGCATTTATCTAGAATAATGGAATGTTCAATCGAAAGAATCAATCCAATATGGCTCCATTTAGTTAAGATATAATAGTCAAACAATCGATATAATGTACATCAGCAGAATGACAGATTGAAGGTGTAAAAAAATTATCAAAGCCAATGCCGCCACTTGCCTTACTTTGACGTTTTACCGCTTCTATCAACATAATTTTTTCAAATCAATGTAACATGTAGAGCCAAGAGAGAAAAATAATATCATGTAAAAATCATCACTCTTGCTTCGGAACAACATTATTTAATTGTATCACCCTTTTCAAGACAACAATACCGTTATCAGTTTACGGTAAAAAATATCACTACATAATCGATCATTTTAATTGTTCTCCTTTATTTTATCTAACTGCTATGATAGATAAATCTACATGATGATGTTTTCGCATTTGTTTATTTGCAATGTTATTTTGCAAAATGAGGTTACTTATTGATTGTACTGTACATGGATATTAATTAGAACTAGTTAAGAATGTATTGACTGAGTGAACTGTTTGTCCACGCAAGATGAACAATAACACAGGTTGAAATTGAACATTATCATTCCCTTGTTCGGAAACCCAAAAAAAATTAAAGACGAAACTAAACTAGATATCATTGAACTCAAAGTCGATTGAAATGACTTTCACTGGCGCCTAGGCATTGCAAAATCAAATGGAGTTATCTACAGCAATACCTACTGTGATGAACACGAAATAGCATTTTGCTAATATTAGATAAAATTTCCAAAATGGAACGAGGATAAATCCATTGGATTATAAAACTTTAAAATCGTATCAGCGATGGAAATCATAAGCGATAGATTTAAAATATAGATTAAACTTAATTGAGTCACTTTCGATGTTTTCCAAGTCCTTATAAACTTTAGTCATTCCATTCCTAAACTTGCCTAGAGGCATGCACTAATAAATAATTACGGCAATAATTTACAAAAATAGATATTGAAGTTAACTAGATTCACTAATATCCCAGTTCTCGTGAAATTCAAGGATTTATTCCTAAACTTATATGCCTATTTATGAAGCGGTAAAGTTGGAAAACATAGCAGACTAGCCTAAGCCACTTTTAATACCCATTCAGGCTTTGATAAAGATTTAATAGTCCATTCTAGACTTGAATAAATACTAATTTAGACAGCAAGAGCTACCCATTAAATTGTAAAAACCAATTGTCACTTTTTAATGTTATTTGAAATAGAATGTCTATACAGATACATTGAATTTGTTAAGATTTAAAAACATAATGTTAACATTATATCATTAGATGATGCATTGGCAGGCAAAACTGAAGTCGTTAAAAATAAAAAGTAAATTATTGTGAGACAAATGTTTATCGTCATTACGTGTCTACTTACAGAACATCGAGACGAATATTTAGAATGATATCACGAAGACATAGAGTACTGAGAAATGATTATAATAATAAATAGGATTAATGCAGCTATGACTGACATATTGAACAATATTTTTTTTTTTAAATCAGCACTTAAAAGATTGATAGATTACATGAAGGATGCTTTGCTATTTTATATTTTTACTATCATCAAATAATTATTGAATAGAGTAAGACATATAAACCATATATAGATATATAAAGTTAACGATTTCTATTTATCACTCGATCAGTAGATTTATATACAGACATTTTTAGAAGACATGCTTGTCGATAGAGATATATTTTGCTTGTTAATTAGTAGATTAATATACTTCCTCGGCATTATACTGCTGTACATGAATAATTATAACCTAATTCAATTCTTCTTCTTAATTATGATAGATACGAGATAGACAGATAGATAGGTAATACCACAGATGTTTTGATACATGGAATTAAAAATGAAATTGATGTAATAGACAAATAGCAATCATGACATGATTTTATAAAAAATGAGCCTCAATTTTTTTTTATACAAAACAGTTTCAAGCGATTGTCATCAAATAATCATTAACTAATGCTATTATAGACCATACAATCTTGATTGAGTTATATTATTAGCCAAAGTTGAGTATTAATTAGCATTTACTATATCGAAATTATGGCAGTGAAAAAAATGTTTTCAACTTTCAAAGTAATGATAGAAACGCTTTGATTGATGACGGCTATGGCTTTACACTTAGTACAATCATCAATAATAACGTTCAAAATAAAGCTAAAAAAAAAGTAGAATAGACTCTTTAATAATCCAATTACAGCTATGTTGATTAGTTAGAAAGACAATAAAAATGGCTAGCCAATTATCACGATTGTTTTAAAAGACGATATCTAAATGATTCGACGATATTATGTCGTCGAATATTTGATTATTCCTTTTAGAAACAGCACAAGGGGAAAAATGCGCCATGATGGCTTATGTCTATTATCACGTTATGACATCTTTTACTATTTTAGAAAACTAATGTCATCTTTAATGGATCAATTCAATCCACTATTTTGATATAAAATAGCAAGGCTAGTTAAACGATGATGTATTTTCTATAAAGGATTACATTCAGCCAAGATAGACAGACATTAAATAAAATAACATGTCTAGTCTAACGCCTACTTCATATTTTTCACTGTATTTTAATGCTCATCTACTCTAAAATGGTATAGAATAACAACTACACTACCATATTGATATAGAAGTATAAAAAAAAAAGTGGTTGAAGAAAAAGAAACATCTTTTAGCTAGTATCTTCTACGTTGATCGTCATGATTGCGATATTCATAGCGGTATCTAATCGTATCATGTCGATAGATAGATAGAAACACGAATATTTACAGATATATATAAATTCGATGTTGCCAAAGTGAGGAAGTTATCATTTAAAGTTAAGATATAGAGCTGATCATAGTAGACTTGAAACAATTAAGCAATCAAAAGTACAGTATTCATACGCACATAAATAAGAGCCATTTTTAACGGACTATAAATGAATTGATTTGGACGTATAAATTAACCATTATCCTGTTGGTGCATCGAGATTGTTGAAAGCGACTTCAAACGATATTGAAAAAATATCCAATCGATCCTTTCCCATCAATTGCTTCTACTCGGTAGTCGGTAGTTCAAGCAATTACGTAGAAAACAAAAAAAATAATAATTACTCCTTTAATGAAATCATGCCATCGTCTAATTGACATGATCTCCATAGGAAAGGAATGTTGACCCGAAAATAAATCCAGACGGGTAAAATGGACTGTATCATTGCAACTTTATCATTCCAATGGCTATTAAGTTAAACAATGATCCCTTCGCTTATAGAAGGAGGTAAATTTTTCTTGAAATCTTCTTGGTAGCCATCTTCGTTTTCACCACTACATGCTCCACTATCATGACTATCAGAACTACATATTGACGATTGATAGCGTGGCCGTGTTAGGCCATCTGTACTACTTTGATTACTAGCAATTTCAGTATTATGAAGATTAACTTCGTTTTGATCGTCTTGTAAAAGTACAAAATTCCCATCTGGATCATAAGTTGTCCACCAACCAGTCCTACCATGAGGGCAATTCAGTTGCGATGAGGTTAATGTACTGGATAATTCACTAATATTATGAACACGAAATTGTAGAAATGCCGATTGAACAGGAATAGGTAATAAAGTTGCATCATATTTTAAACTCAGTTGGATGCATAATCCAGGCTGGCTATACAGAGTAAAAAGACAAAAATGTTGACGATGAAAGGTGGGTTGATCATCTAATAAAAGAGTGTAAAATTCTTTCATCGCTTGATGATTACGCGTAAAAATATTAAATCGCAATACTTCATTGCCGCAATGGATCGACGATACAGCCCAAAGTGGTAAATTGCGTGTGATGGAGTAATAATCTTGCCGAGCAGCGGATTGCTTCTGTAATGCTTGTCTTTGTTGATGCTGACGTTGATGACTTGGACCACCTAAATACTGACTATGATGGTATTTCCACGGTGGTAATTTTAATTTTTCTTGAATTTGATGAGCAGATAGTGGATTATTATTCTCGTGAAGGAATAAAACTAAACTTAATGCTTGTGTCTCAATCGTTGTTTGACCATTATTTTTATGATTTGCAATATGATTGCTACCATGCGTTGAATGATTGCGTCGTTCGAAATTATTGGAGCCAAAGGTTGTTGCTTGGTTAGTTTTTTGAAATAAATTGGCTAAACCACTTTTAAGATTGACAAATTGAAAGACTGGATCGATCCATTGTAATAAAGGGTGAAAAATCTCTCTCAAATTATTCATTCCAGATTGAATTTGGATCGTACATTTAAATGGATCTCGTGTATCGATGATGTCATCGCATCCATCTTGGTAATCATCTATGATAGTATCCATCCTCTAATCAAAGCAGGCGATAGGCAATAGAGAGAGGGATAACAAAAACAGTGGCAAGATGGTCAAAAAAATGGTTTCAATAGAATGAGGTGGGTATTAATAATGTTATTAAGGTAGTAATCAATGATAGTAAGAATTGAAGAATGCAGGAAAAAAATAAAAAGCGGTTAGCAATAGAGTTGATACCAACGGTTAATCCAAGAATAGTATTAAGATTGTCA
This sequence comes from Trichoplax adhaerens, assembly GCF_000150275.1. Classification (NCBI taxonomy): domain Eukaryota; kingdom Metazoa; phylum Placozoa; class Uniplacotomia; order Trichoplacea; family Trichoplacidae; genus Trichoplax; species Trichoplax adhaerens. The sequence continues at coordinate 7,516,547 of NW_002060943.1, read as the reverse complement.
AAAGGATGAAAAAGAAATAAATGGATTCAATCAAAACAATTTTTAAGTCAATACTTGTTTGATCTATTCCGTGAAAAGAAATGATCAACGTAATGAAAATAAAGTAAGAATTAACTCTTAATAACAGCTAGGAGAGATTACATCGACAAATCAATTTCAGGGATCTTCGAGAATTTTTCTAGTCAACTTCTTTCTTGTAGAATGATAGTTGGAATAAAAATTTTACTGAAGACAGAAATGAAGGAAAATGATGGAATCAACGAAAAGGGAAAAAATAGGTGATAGTAAGTATAACTTATGGAAGAGCCGAGAACAGCCAACGTGACGATGAACAATGCTCAGCAGTCTATATATATCTCCCTAACTGATGACTAAAATTTTACTTTGGTAGTTTATATCCAGAACATTATACAAATAAAACAAGGCAAAGTACGGCATAGCCAAGCTATTTCAATATCGATTGGCTATGTGGGGGAAGAAAATCAATTACCGTCATGATAAATAAAGGAAGTAAAACAAATTAGGCTAGGAGAGGGTGAGGAGGTGGAATAATTAGAGAGATGTGATAAAAATGGCGGCGAAGATGTGTAGAATTGACAAATCAAAAATCAACTAATTGCCTATCAAATCTAAACTTTGAACATTGCTGACTAAAATACACAAAGACAAGCTACCAGCTGATGAAACAATTATAACAAGGTGATCAAGACATACCAACAGATGGCTATATCTGCCTTGACTGCCACAATATTGAACAAACTTTAACTTTAGATCCAATTGGTGATTGAAGAAACAGGTCTTGCCAGTCTGTTCAATGTTGATCCTATTGGTAATTAATAAACTACGTGGTTAAATTAATTGCTAACGCGAGGCGTTTCAAAAAGTATATAAAAAAAAATTGCAGCACATTAATCTATTTCCTTACTGAATAATTTTCGATAGTGTTTCTTTCAAAGAGTTTTTGTCTTCTTGATTCAATTCCAGTCAGACGATGAACGCTAAATGGTATTACTATTAAGAAAGGATTCCTTGTAATTGGGATAGTAAAAATTGTAAAGATCGATCGTGTATAGAATGATGGCAGAAAGAGATGGAGTAAAATATAAAACTAAACTATCCAATTCTACTGGAGAGACTACGCTGGTAATACTATTGCTGAATATATATTGAACTACGATGGCCAGTTAGTCAAGTATATTACAATTGATTCTTTCTCACTCTCTCTCTCTTTCTGTCTATTTAATCGGCGATAATAGCGATTAATCTTTATAGAATGTTATCCAATAGTCAATAGCAAGTATCCAACCAACCAAGAGTTCTAAATTTCCTTCAATTGGATAGGTAACACTTGCAAAATATATCAAGAGAGAAAAATAATGTGTGAGACTCCAGTTGTCAAAGAATAAGCAATCATCGATTGATATAGTAATGCTACAATAGAAGTGCTGCCTTGATATTTTGTATATATAAAATTGGCCTTAATTTGCAACTAATTATTAATACTAGTATACTATAGAGTAGAAATATAGTCGTGGAAAAGCATTAATAGCAAAAAAAAAATGATCTAGAGACATCTATTCAACGATCAACAACACAAATAACATGCTTTTCAACCAATAGCAACGATTCCTTTGGCTACTATGTTTGAATTTAAAAAGGAGATTCTTCTTAGGGCATACCGTAATGTTTTTGTCTTCTTAATTGAATAATAACTATTATGATGCAAGTTGGATATTCATGGAATGATATAAACCTATCGATGTGATTGTTTTAATGGACAAGGTTAGCAACAAATAAAACATAATAGAATGCATACAGGGATAATTCTATAGCAACAGTTGAATAGATTGCAAATTAAATATTATAGACAATTAGCTTCTCTTATTTGTTATGGAAGAGAGGAAGGAAATGAAGCAATGGCAAGCCTATTCAATAGGCATTAATGGCGTTGTACAATGGATACAAGAGGGGATAGAAGGAAGGAAAAATAGCCAATAGAGAGTAGATGATGTCAAGAGGACGTCGATCAGAATTAAATAAGTTGAGAATGGAAATTAAAGTAAATCCTCAACATCAAAAGAAAGATCAACAATCGTTCCATTTGATAGACAATAATCTAGGCAATTACAACATCAATTATTTAACTTGATTTGTTCAACTAATTCATCTCCTCTAGTTGAGTTATCGTATGATGTATATTGAAGGGAAGAAAAAATATCAATCTAAGAACAACTATAATGGAATGCTCATAGTTCAAGTATAATCCTTGGCAATAATAATAGCCTATCGTCATCTTTTTCTTCCTCCTCCCTATTAAATATGATCATGAGGAAATTACATCATAGCGATCTTGGATCATTTTAATGACGTGAATAGATATTGTTCAGTTGAAAATAAAATTAAATTAATAAAAAATATTCCATTCAATGACGTCTAATCATCCTTTTACTTATGCTACAATATTTTCTTCCTCATTTTTTCTCCCTTCTATTCAAGAAAGCCTAATCATCATCATTGGATGTCGATGCAATAGATTAAGATAATATTGAAAATGGTCAATAGTAGGCTACAAATCAATTAGAATCCATGCTGAAATAGTCACCATAGCCGTTAAAATGTTGATTACCTCCTCTTGGTCAATCAAGCCAATCATCGCATGCCAATCCTATTATAATTTCATCATTGAACATCGCTATCTCCTCCTACTGGATACATGAATGAAAGTTAATTGACTCGAGGGGAAGGACTGGAGAGTTATAGTAAAGCATTTTATTTTCTATCGATCTTGTATTTTATTCAATCTTAATCACGATTCATAGCTAAGGATACCAAGGCAATCTGCTAAGCTTACTTTAGAGAGCATCAATAACACAGCATGACATCGAAATAACCGAGAATAAATACATCACAAATACATCATTCAAGTAATTAAATTATCCAAACTTCTACATCGTATTGATGAAGGTAGTTTAGAAGAAGCCTAGACTATATAGACATACAAAACGTCAGGGCATAATCTATTCTTATGGTATAGTAGAAAGTAATTTCTAACAATAATCATCTTCACTTGACGAGTAGACAATATTTTTTTCCCTCCACCTTCCTCAATCTCTAATAGCTCTGCCATGATCGATTCAAAGACACGATAATAGATTCATGATCGATAATAGTGTAATAGGATTTGAATAGTAAGCTGATAAACAATGTCATAGTAAATTATTAGTGAATTTTTGGATATCCTGCTTTCTATTTCCGCTACATAAATCAGGATGAATCGTAATTCTATACGAATAGAGCTCCAAGCAATGGATACCCTTTCAACATTTATATTTATACGCGTACCAAATGGGCCAATTGTAAAGATAGACTTATACACCTATTTTGAAATAGTAAACTACCTATCGGAAGATCTTTCCGATAGGTAAATACTACGATACAGATTAATTTAAGATAATTTTTTATTAATAAAAATCATATTGCTTACTAGTGTCGAACTTGATATGTTTTAATAACAACATCAATAAAATGAGATAATTACAAGAGTCAAAAAGAAAATATATTTATCCTTCTAAGATCTCTTTACAACTGTTATTCCTGTAATCCACTACTAATTTCAACAAGGCTCATTTTTAAATGAAAAATATCCTCTAGGCTACTAACAAGTAGATCAATTTTATTGTCCTCTTGATGAGATACAGAAATTCAATTATTGATCAATGTTGACGAGTTTACAATTTACTCTAGACTAGTCTACACAAAAATAAAATTGTTATTCTTCTATTGCATAGTATTACCACTTTGCTATTTTTAAATTGGATGGCCGATGCTGCCCATTCGACGTCAATTATTCATTGTTGCATGATAACAAAATATGTAACATGTAAAGGAAATAATATTAGAATAGGGCAGACATTGGATTTGGATTTTATTGACATTTCTACCTTGGACTACGTCATTGATAAATGATATATTAGCTATGTATTTTTTCTAACTATCATTACGTAAAATATAAATGATTTACTGACGTAGATATTCGCCAACAATTTTATACCCCTAGTACCCCTTGAGATTCAATAGTTAGCCTTTAATAATAGAAATTCCATTAATTTCTGATTAAATCTTTTCCTGTTATTATTACGTAAGATATAAATGATTTACAGGTATGGAAATTCATCAACACTTTTAGAGCGTAACGCTAGAATAAACTACCACGCTTTAATCAATAGACATTCCATTAATTTCGGATTGTATTAATATAGATGCGTAGGTGATAAATAATTAACATATGCAACATAGATCCATTTCCTTACTCTTCGTATTCTATATCTAGCTTGTGAAAGATTAAGAGATGACGAACTGAGTAATTTCTTGATAATAAAATACTACTATCGGCAGATTCATATACCGCTAAAAGAGTACATGAATAACATTCAAAGAGCGCCAATTCATTTACTTTTCAAGGTATTACGATGACGTAAATGAATGATTTAGTAATCGCATAGTTGATTAAATTCTTGACTCAGTTGCTCATTACAGTAGTCTAATCTTACATGGAATTCTATTCGATTCGTGTTAAGTTTCTAGCATACGTATTTGATGACTAAACTATTATGATCATGTTTACTTGATACTAGAAACAAAAGTCCTTACGCTGGTCTAGCCTTGCATTAAATTTTATTCGATTGGTGTAAAGTTGCATATCTATTAGATGACTAGACCATTATGATCATGTTTGCACGATAGAAGAAGTAAAAGTCTCCACTACTCTAGCCTTGCATTAAATTCTATTCTATTCACGTTAAGTCACTAGCTATCTATATCATAACTAAACTATTATTGTATTGTATTAATATGAGAAGGAATATCTCCTATTCTAGTCTAGCCCTTAAATTAATCATATTCAATTTGTTACAAGATATCGATGAATTCGAAAATTTTTCACGTGGCTGTAGTACATTGACCAATTTAATATTGTTGTCGAAATCGCGCGACGTGCTAATGTATTCTTCTGCGCGGTGATTTTGGTGAACAAGAAATTAGTTCTACTGTTTATGGGCAATTTTAATGCTGTAATCAATTTACTATTCCCTTGAAGATTGAAAAAGTCAATTTAGGAGTATGCTTGATCAAACTAACATCCATCCTGGTATCATGTCACAGATTTTGTAGATCAGAAAATTATATCTAAATGGTTATTCTATCAGTAATCATTTCAATATTGTCATCTAAATTGTGGAGTGTGCTTTTATATTATATTTACGAATACAATACAAGAAAACTAAACTTGTACATGTATTCTAGGCCAAATAACATCAATACTATTATGATTATGTCTAGGCTATTAAATAGTGGATAGTTAATCAACAATAAAGTTATTTTTGAGAACTTACTAACAACTGCATATAAAGAATCTCATATTTTATATAAGAATACTATGGGATGCAATTTAATTGTAGTATAGTATTGTACCAATCGAAATCATTAATGCAAAGACTAATCTATCGTGATGAAATATCAGCAAATAAAATAATTTAATTAACCATCGCTTCTGGTAACATTGGTCAATCTAAAAGTTTCCCACACTCCCTTTTAACTGCCGTTCTTTAATAAGTTGTTTATGATTGGATTACATTCGACAACTACAACCTTCTTTACATTAGTAATGGTCAAGAGTTGTAAAGATAAAAGCCTCGCGATCAATTGTTAATCACGGACTAGTAGAATAAGTCAACAATGTAAAATATGAATAGAATGGTTAAACTTTAAGCTTTTAAAATAATATAAACTATTATTCATCTATCATGGACTCTCATTCAAGACTGTCTACGAAATCAAAATGACTTTTACCCCAGGCTAGAATATTAAATCAGGAGTAAACAGAATAAACACCTTCATGTATTTGAAAAGATAATTGAAGGAGGAAAATATTTCTATGTTATATATTAATCAATTACTATCACGAATTAATCTGTAGATATGTATCAATCATTTATAGAGAAAGAGATTGATTCAATTCAATTTTCAATTATGTTTCTATCAAAGGCCTTTAATATTATTTTCATCTTCTATATCTTCTTCTATTATATTCGTCTATTCCAATATATGGCATAGCATGTTTAAACAAATCTACTTGTCGAGTCTAGTGCAGCCTTCCTTACATAAAAAATTCTAAACTATTAATTTATAAAGATGCAAGATGAGACGTTATTTTAGCCATTGTAATATTAAGACTATCTTCGATTGTTATTACTTACGTTCTATTCCATAATTATAATTTTGAACCATTAAAGAATAAATTCAATTCGATAATCTATCCGAATTACCAACATCAATTAAGATAACATACTGAGATAATGGCTTGCGCAATTATCTCCGTTTGAATTAAAATATACAAATTAATTCCATCCGTAATTATTATTTTGATTTATATTATAGTCAAAAGTTAAGCTAATGGTTAATTCGAAGGAATTTAAACTTCCATCAAACGGATGGCGTTACTCTCTACTACGTTGAGAAGGTGTGGCTCACTAATGAGTTCAAGAAAGCAAATAACGTTAATAAAGGATAACCTAATTCCCATGATTACCCGCTGATCCACGTAATTAATAAGATAAAGTGGCTCTATCTTGTACAGTTCTACCGCTTTTGATAATACTTCATATTGCATTTAATTATGCAATAGGATAAAGTTCAATCTCACCTATAAATTAAATATGGTGCTGCTTCCGCATAAGTTAAGATGAGTGATGACATAATTATAGGGCTATCTTAAAAAATACAATGCGGTAGGTTTTTTAATAAAAATTAACAATTAAATGAATCTTACTACTCTGATGTAGCTATATTACAGACCTCTTCTATAATATATGTGCATTAGCATAGAATTCAAAGACAAAGCCGCTCTCGCTAGCTCTGTTTAATACAGAAATCGTTCATCATTGCACCGCTACAATGGAAATGATCAACATTGGATGATTGTATTTAAAAATTACTATCCTGCCAAATTTATCAAGGACGCCTCTATTTTTAGGCTAGATTTTACCACTTAAATACAATTAGAGTAATATTCTTTACCTTAAGCATTATAAGTATATGATATGTTGTAGCACCTTTCGCTCATTTCTAAAAACGAGATCGATTGCTCATCAGTGGACAGTAACATTAACTAATACTTACTTTACAACTATAACCACTATCCTGTATAATTAGCCAAAAATAGTCAGCGACCGCGATTATAGACAAACTAATAGAGGCTGAAATAGCTTAGATAAAATAATTAAAGTCAAAGTATATTCCCAACATTTATTACACATCGCAATTTGGAAATAGGACATGGCTATTTAGATAATAATAGACATAGGATGATAGAATTAGGATTGACAGCAATATTGGCTTCTCTCTAGGGTAGAATTGAAGTCTTAAGTTATACGCAAATTTTTTCAATTCTTCTAATAAATATTTCTATTGTATACCAAAATCTTTTAATTGGGTTATATACTCAAATAGATCCACATAGCAATGTTTAGATTAGGCAATATTACTAATTACTTCAGGACGATAATGTGGCAACAACGGCACTATTACCAAATCTATAGTGAAATGAGTTCAATCTTGAATTATATACGGTATTAATCTGTTCTTTAACCAAATTGTGGATTGGTATAAATCTATATCATGTTAATAAATATTAGAGTAGAGGATGATTTATGATTATTATTTATGACACCTTAGAGATAATCCTATCCATCTATTATCTGGAGTAAGAGATTTTAAGATCCAAACAACCTTAATCAAATTCTTTCAACAAAATAGACAAACATACCAATAAATTGATATCCAATTAATAGATATTGATTCATTTTCAAAATTCTGCATAATTAGAATAAACCACAACGACAACTACAAACTAGCGTACCATCAACTTCGCTGCTAATAATTAGATTATAAGAAATATGATCATGTTGACATTAGCCTGGGGCGGGGCTTATTAACATATACAAGTAATCGCTTAGAGTAGCTAGATTAACTAATATGAAATCTTGTTACGTTATTTTTGGTACTTTAGTAGTGTTTATGTTGAATTCATCAATGATATTTGCTTACTACTATTTATCTCCTACCATATTTATCTCGTTTATATCCGCGATTAGTTAATAATTTTATGTCAATTTACATAGAAGCTATGCAAAAAAGGAGAATCATATTAAATGTTTCTGTCTCAAGTCGGTTATGTAAATTATTGATGGCTCATTTTTCGTCTCATAATTTTTAATACCAATTTATCGATAAGCTACAAATTATAATCATGCTGAATTTTATCCAGCCTTGAGTTAGTTGATCGATAATCATGAAACATGATCACCTCGATCAAAACATTTCATGTCAATCAACCCATAGTTATGTAATGAATGATTTGGACACCAAAAAATTTGCTAGGTTTTTTTCTTTTTTAAACTAATTTTATTTATATGATTATTTATTAGCTAGGTAGCAAATAGCAATTATGGTTAATTTTTCCTAACTTAGAGTCAGTTTGCAGCATTTAGGATATCCTTATAGTCGCTAATATAAGATAATTCGTCGATTTGCCAATACGCTATGTGATAAACGATTGTTCTTGACTATGCCGCTAAAGTTGATTTATGATAATTATTCTATACACTGTTTCAGCTAATTTCATGATTTTTATCATGAAGATAACTCTTCATTCATCCCGATTTTATGAACATTCATTTTAAGACTACACTAGTCAATAATAATCGTGTCAATTTTGGGTTGCAAACTATACGATAGCCACGATTACAATTAATCTTTCCTTTTTAATTCTGATCTATAATAGTTATACTCTACATTTTCCATTAACTAACAATTTATATCATTTACCTGCATGCTAAGTAACTGACAATAATTATATCAAGCATTTTTCATTAAAATTAATCCCATAGTCATCACAAGCTATACTAGTCCTTTACCTAACAAATAGCGAAAATGTGCTAAATTATTTAGTTTGGATGATGACGTTCAATTTCATCTCGCCAAATTTTTTTTTAATTATTCATCATTATCAAGGTCATCTAAAAACACTAAATATCACCCATATTGTTTGATAGTGGCAAGATTTTATAGGATAAAAAATAATTTTAGATATTGCATTCTGTAAATCGAGATATTATTGACTCGGTTAAAACAGCCTTAAATAAACAACGACATCGGCTGTTATCTTATTGTTATATCGATAGCGGTTTGTGTAATTTTATCCATATCGATCAGGAAAAACATCTGGGCAAGAAAAAACAAACATTTTATAGCGTTGGTTGTAAACAATATTATTAAATAGCAATTTATCGACAGATGGCCAACTGGAATATGTTACTACACTACAACGATAAATATGGATTATGAATGCGAATCTACGTATTTGCATGATTACCGAATGTCCAGCACATGATTGAGGAATGCCACACATCAATTAAATAATAATATTGATACGCCTAAATTATCGGTCAAGAAGGAAACATTTCCAAGTCTCATGGCTGGTATTTATTAAATTGAATTGATGTGGGACTTCAAGTACGAGTGTGTTCAATTGAGTGCGATCTCAACATTGGCTAATAAATAAAATCATCCTTAGTCTAATCTTATATCTAAAATAGGAATATTATGATCAGTAGCAAGCTATACAGTGGCTCACACTATATATTTCGTGACAGCTGCTAGATACAATGGATTTCTTTAACATACGAAGGGATTCTGGTAACATTTATGAATCATGTGATAATAATTTGCACTTGATCTTACAATTATTACAAAAGGTTTTCAGGATATACCATTTCATAGTACCCACTGATCAATTAGTACTGACAAATAAGAAGTTGTAGGAGTCTTGGCAAGTCAGTAAATATTGCACCATTGTTGAAATGTCACATTTGCTGCCCAGACTTGATAATCGTAACTAAGAAAAGAATAAATCTAGTCTGTGTAGATTAGAAGCGTTATATAATCGTTGCAATATGATGCTTTTTATTTTGATTTAACTAATATGGACCAAAGGAAATTGGAGTTTGGTCTATCTAGAATAGTAAATGTCAGTAATTATCGCAACATCATTTTTTCTTATAGAGATTTGATAAGTTTTGATTGATGTCGAATCAAGTTTGCGGAATCAGTAAACTTTATTTAAACTGCTGCAATATGTATTATCTTGCATCTATTGGCTATTGTTGACTAATGCAAAGGACAATCTTGTCTAGCCAAAGTCTCATGATCTGTCAATAGAATATGTTGTAGTCTTTTTTGTTTGTGTTATTACGATTTTTATACAATAAGTTTAGTAATCCTATTTTCAATACAGTGAAGGAGTTTTTATTTTTTAAAGCCATAAAGGTAATCCTAATTTGCGACCCTAAATATCCAAGTATTATATATATATAGAATTACTTATAGATATAATGCATTAGATTCACATACGTTCAACGTATGTTAAGGTATCAAAGTTCGACATAGCCATTTATAAATATCATAGCTAATAATAATTTATTCTTTCTATTATGTTTTAGCAATGCGTTCACTCCGTGAATAAGATTTGTAACTGCATTTATTATTAATGATCGGTATTTATAGCTATATGAGGCTGCACCTCGATACGATTACAATTTGTACTTCGCACTATAATTAGTAAATTATCAGTCCGCCTTTTACAACGTTATCACCTACAGTATTACAAGTACTACCATACAATTATCATATAGCTACATATATAGTGTTTCTAACTAATTGTATAACACTTTCCATAGCAATATTGTTCTTAAATCTCTAATTAATTGTTTATATTTTTTTGCCATACATGCAAATAATAGTACTCTGAGTAATGTAGTAATTTATCATTTGCAATCCTGATTAAATATCACTCGCTATTCTGATACAATAACAATAGTAGCATCAGCAATTTATTACCTAATAAATATGCAATTTTAGTTTAAGATCAGCCCATATTCTAATATAACAAAACAGTAAACGTTAATAATTTAGCATACATATGATATATAGTCTCGGTTAAAGTACTCGCATAACTCCACATCATTCATAATAAACGAAGTAGTTTTATAGTTATACTTTATGTGAGATCTCAAACAAGAAAGCAGTGCGTATTTTTTTAATACTACAGAAGATAGCGCTGTACAAGGTGATCAATAAATTCACTTTTTATAGTATCCATTGAATTAATTGCTATATGTTGAAACAAATGTTAGGATCAGTGTCGAATTACTTCATAATAAGTTGTCTCGATTAAAAGACCTGTCTGCTTTCTTTTATAACATATGCTAAATTTATGAATAAGTTGTTATACTTTGTACTATACACTCTCAACTAGAATACCACTCTATAACTTTATATTTAATAAAAGTAATGTCAGTTGTAAGCTGCCATGCATATTATCTCGAGTAAAGAAAGCTCAGTCACATTATTGTAACATGTACTGGCACTAAAGTTTATTAATGCATAATATATAATTTTCGAATAAAATAACTATACAATTTATATTAATAATAGTAGCGTGATTAATTGATTACTTTATTAAACCGATATACTGTATTATATCGATGAAAGGAATAGTCTAAATTTTTAAAAAATGTATTGATATATCAATGGGAAGAATCTATTTCTTAATGGTACGGGATATACTCTTGACTAATGTACCACTTTATACGGGTATTTTTTCTACAAATCAGTGCTGTTGCGTAAATAACTTTGAAAGATCAGTCCACATTTCCAATTACGTGTTATTAATAGTATTGCATTGATTAATTAATAATAGCGTATAATTGGAATTACTTAAATTAGGTACATGATTATTGATATTTTTAGAGCATAATTTCAAATTCATCTTGCCAAACATAAAATTAATACATCTCTCGCTATCTAAAATAATAGCTGCATACGTAAACTAATTTAGGATAATTAATATTTTAGAAATAAATTACGAAATCACTAATGCTGATATCGGATTGATATCAATTGATTTTGCTATACTATTGTCAAGATTATAATTATGATTCAGTAAGATCAAATTACTATAAGTCTCTTATACTACTACTCAACCATAATAACAACTATCATATTGCTACAGCAAAACCGATTTTTATTTTAGTTGTAAAGGTGTTAAAGATTTATGATAGCGGTGTGCAATAGAAAATGTTCCGGGTATTAATTTGAATCGTATGAAATTTCAGAAATTATCTTTTTATCTTAATGATAAGATCTAGAGTAACTTAATTGTAAAATGTAGGATTTCTTTAGCATGCAATGACTGTAACTGCTTGGCTACGAGATCACCATTATCTATTTTATAAATACTATAAAAAGCAGTAGTCATGATGAATATTCGCTGAACCGTATCATTTTGATATTAACAATAATGATAAAGTGTATGTACGGTATATTCGCTTTTTACTTTATGCCACTAAATAATTACATTTTTAGCTATTTTTGGCAATAGTGCAACAAACAGTGTAACTTGTGTATCAGCTGATTTACGCCATGAGATGAAAGATACATTATTACCCAATTTATAGCATGACTTTAACTTTACTCTAACCTATGATGCTATCTTATCATAGTCTTTTAATAGCTCTTCACGACAAAATGATATAAATTTACAGTTACTTTCATACTTTATAGATGAAATATATACATTAATTACTATCTAATTTATAGCATGATTTTAACTTTGCTCCAACCTATGATGCTATCTTATTATAGTCTTTCAATGCTCACAACAAAATGATATGCATCTACTGTTATTTTTCATGCTCGATAAGTGATAGACCGATATTATGAATTCTATTCGGAATAAATCAGCTTAGCCTAGTAAGTTGATTTTATACGGATATAATGGTAACTTTTAAAATTGATCCTTCTTTGATATCAAATATTAATCGACGCGAAATTGTTGATTAGGTAATGAGATAATATCGTAACATTCATCCGTGCTATACTCGTAATTTGCACATATAATGAACGTATGTGTATAAATCCTGTCTAATTTGTAAAAACAGACATTTATGCTCTTTTTCTTCTAATTAAAATAATGACGAAAATTCATAAAATGATTGATGCTGCTACAGCTTGTTAAAGAACACTAGCAAGATTTCTCGATATCTTTAGATAAACTTTAATAACAATAATATAGAAGTCAACAATATGCAGAATTATGTCCTTATCTACTTATTTAAAATAGAAAGTTTGCTATCGTTGAAACACCACACAATGTTGATCTATTACAAACTCTGATATTTTAGTCAGGCCTTTACTCCCTGTACAAAATTACAATTCAGTATATACCGTGACATATATATAAAAAATCCATTTTTTATGATAGATAAATATTAATAACATTTTCTGTAATAACTAAAGAATATGATAGAAAGATACTAGCAATTAATACAACTTTTCTACTCTCCGAAAACCATTATTCAAAATAAAATTTAAAAAAACGTATACATTTTTACAAGGATTCACTAAGTGTGAATATTATATCAAAAAAATTAAGAATCGATATGATAAATGTAAGGGATAAATAACTAATGTGGATAAAAGAGTGTAATACAGTATGAAAAAAAGGGATTGTTTACAATTTATCCAGTCGATATTGCGCAAAGGATAAAATATAATATCGATGCAATATTAAATCATTATGAAAAGCACACGATAGTAGATATAATTTTCATAATACATAAGATTTTTTTCGAATATTTAAACTGACCATAGTAAACTAAACAAAGCACAAATAATAATACTCATAATACCGGGAGTAGAACGAGTATTATAAGTATATGCTGAATTCGATAAAGTGAAATTAACTACCATTGCAGAGAATTTTGATTGTTGGTATTTTGGAACAATTATCGATCTCTTTACTGTTGGATAGCCATCAGCTGAGATTGTGAAATTATATCTTCCTGGTAATAATATTCGCCAGTAATCACCAGAGCGATCGGTTCGCACTACATGTTCTCTATGATCGGTTTGGATAACTGCATTAGCGATGCCTTTACCATTTGCATCTGTAACAAATCCTTTGATTCCAAGATGAATTGCTTGAATATACGCAATTAATGCAGGACGATTTTCTTGCCATAATTCAGGTAATTGTTTGCTATTAGGATATTTGCAACAACCTAATTCTAAGGTGATTTCCATCCCATTAGAATTCAGGTAGACGTAATCTTGCATACCACCAAATATTGGATAATACTTTGCTCCATTAACAATACCGTTGGGAAATTGTTCACTGGGATTATCAGAGCAATTAGGTTGGCCATAATGCATAAGAAGATGATTATTAGCGTAAACTTTAGATAACTGGATAAAAACATCATCATCTGGTGATCGACTATAAATATTTTGGTGAATAAGATGAGGTTTGACACTATCGTAGGGATAATTTGCGACTAATGTGCCACCATGTAGATTGGCCGATAAGACGAAGGGAATCTTTTTGATCCAATCCATTATAGCAGAGACTTCAGGCTGAACAGATTCCTTCCTTTCTAAGTATGGATCGTCAAAATTACGATTAAGATCTTTATAATTGGCATTATAGCGACCCTGAGTACCTGTACAATGGCCTTGGACGGCTATTTCGAAACCATCAGGATTCATCGATGGCATAATGTGGATACGAGTTGTATTCAGCAATTGAGTTATATCATCGATAATATTGTAATGATTTAACAAATATTTCGCTAAATGTAATAACATTTCACGACCAACAGCTTCATTGCCGTGCATATTCGCTACGTATTTAAATTCAGGCCTGCCAGGTACATGTTGATTTGGATTTATACCGATTGCTAAAACTAAAAGTCGACGGCCTTGAACAGATCGACCAATATCGTAAAGGTGCGATATCGATGGATGTTGATGTTGTAAACTTTGTAAAAATGTCAACATTTCCTGGTAATGATGATAATCAAATTCAGGTGATTGTATGCCTTGGGCTTGATTGAAAGTATAGGTAGACCACCACATTAATATTACCAAGAGAAGCCACGGTTTAGGAGTTGTTGCCCATCCCATGGTCGATTCTAGTTTTGGAAAAAAAATTCAGTCACTCACATTGCTTAATATCATATAATAGGTAAATATTACGGGCCAATACGTGTATTGGCCGAATATCGGGTTTTGGTCGTAACATATACTGTATATACGTATATAGTTCATGTAAAGTTAATATCGTGTAGCATGTAATTATAATTATCTATGACAGGCTAATATAGTTAATGTAGCAGGTACTTGAAGTAAAGTTGTATGTAAGAATGATCCGTTAAGTAAGAAGTGATCCAGTAAGGAAGTGTCTATCTGTTAGTTTAGCACCTCTTCAATTTAGATTTATTGGAGAATACATTAAATAGGGCAGGGCAAAACTTTGAGCGTCTATTAGTGAGTCGAAGTAAAGTTGTATGTAAGGATGATCCGTTAAGTGAGAAGTGATCCAGTAAGGAAGTGTCTATCTATTACTTTAGCACCTCTTCAATAAATTTATTGGAGAATACATTAAGAAGGGCAGGGCAAAACTTTGAGTGTCTATTAGTGGGCCGAAGTAAAGCTGTGTGTAAGGATGATCCGTTAAGTAAGAAGTAATCCAGTAAGGAATTGTCTATCTGTTAGTTTAGCACCTCTTCAATAAAATAAAATTTATTGGAGAATACATTAAGAAGGGCAGGGCAAACTTTGAGCGTCTATTAGTGGTCCATTGATTCCTATTTTCTTTATAATCACAATTATACAACAGTTCTATACCGATATTTACTTATAACCTTGTAGCTCCATGCCGTCTGTGCGGTGAAATTGTAGTTAATCACACATACAATTCTCTATAATCTGACCGGTACAGTAGGAAAAAAATGCGACTAAGTCAATATTGATGCTATTGATATTAAAGCCCCAAACCAGTGGATGGAGTCATGTACTAAATATGCATAAAGCTTTTGTGAAGATCCCACATTATGTACGAAACTGTCAAGTAGAATGCATAATTCATGTCACGTTTCTTTCTTTCAATCGTGGATGTAACTATGATACGAGATGAACGAATAATGACAAGGATATTGAAATACAGTAGGTTAAGATTGGACATTGGTATGAATATTGGATGAAATCAATAACGTAGTCAATTTGAGAATTATGTTGGAATCAAATAACTTAGTAAGTTAATAACGTATTACAATATCGAT
This sequence comes from Trichoplax adhaerens, assembly GCF_000150275.1. Lineage (NCBI taxonomy): Eukaryota > Metazoa > Placozoa > Uniplacotomia > Trichoplacea > Trichoplacidae > Trichoplax > Trichoplax adhaerens. The sequence continues at coordinate 7,500,312 of NW_002060943.1, read as the reverse complement.
TCTTGTAGGGCCTTGATGACGCTGTGCTTTATTGACAACATCAGGATTTTTGTGTACTTAAGATTGTCTAACTACTGTGACTAATGGATCTATTTAGTAAGTACGACAATGACGAGGTATTTCTGTCAAGACTAATATACGAGTTGAGTGTTTGACGAAAAAACTGTTAAATCTCTAGCTCGTCGAGAAATAGGAAAGCAACAAAATTGAATGGGATCCTCTATCGTAGCTGAGCGCCTTTTTTGTCGAAATGAAACAAGAAAGAAATTGTTTCAATCGCATCACTGTAGACAATGTTTACAGAGGGCGACGACAAAGTAACATTTACATTCTTCATTTACGCCATGGTATCGAGCCACAGTATGGATTGTTTGGCCGTCGTCTTGTTGCTTTTAATTAACATAACTAATTTATATCAATGCTATGAATAAAATAGAATAGGGCAAATAATGGTAGAAAAATTGCAAGTAATTTACTTCATTGGCACGATAATATTGCATGATGAAGGATAATTAATGTATGTAATTGGAATACGTACATCCATTTGACAGTTATTTAAGAGTAGTTGAAGACTTTTAGCGTAATTAAAGTAAGTTTTGGTCATCGATATAAGGAGTGGCGGCCACATTGTCATCATGGACTAGACTACAATCAAATGTCGTTTGGATGTAATGCAAGTAAGGATGCAAAGAAGGATCAATTACGATTATACCTATTTCTCCTTAGAAAGATGACAGTGCTAGTAGAGTGTGTCCGTTCAAGGCATTTGTTTAAACTGATCCAAGTTGAATGATGGGGGGGGGGGGAAATCAGTTTTTATCGTTCTCGTCCTAGATAAGTAACTGGTCATCTCGACAAGGGATGGATACTGAACGTCTGTTTAGCTAGTGCGGCATTTTAAAATTTCAGTCTACTTATCTCACCTGTTATTTGGCAATCAGCACGTTGGATGATAGTGAAATTGAGATGGTGTCGTTGTACTGTACCTTAAGGTTGAAGACGATAATCAAGTATTATTAATTAATTGAAGATGCCGCTTTGATGAGTAATGAGTCACTAATGACGTCTATCATGTATAGAATGAATGCAATCCCGTAGTCAACCAACTAATTGATCGTGATATCTTGACACATTGATCAGGTTCCAACTATTTGAATTGAATTTCAATTCACGATATGCCACTATATTGAATTTATTTGTACAGTCTATATAGGGATTGAAAATGAATTGTCGTTCAGCACGACTGCACACGTTGATGGGATGGAAATTGAATTTGAACAGCGTCGGATTGGAATCCAGTCGATCAAAGTCGATACGAATATGACAGTTTTTCTTTGTCCTACGGAGTGCAGTAATGATGGGAAGAATTGGAATTTTCCTTGACTGCGTACCATGCAGGAATGAAAATATTGTACAGCAAATAGTGGGTTGTTCACTGTTGTCACACTAATCAACTATTGCACCAGTGTGATCGATGTTGATCACCTTCTGTAGACACGTTTTCTACCAGTGTCCTTGTCGACGAGAACGAATGGCGAAGTATTAACTACAATTCTTCATGCATAAAATGCATAGAAATTACTTCCGAATTCATTCAATAATACCAACTTGATGACAAGTAGTTTGACTTGATCGATGAACGATATGTTATCACGCTTTTCTCCTGATGTTCAAGCGACGAAGGCGATGATCGATGTTGCTTATCAATAAGAGAGAATTGGAAGATTGAGAAGAGAGACTTGACTACAATTCTTCATGCATTTCATGCACTGAAATTAATTCTGAATTCATTCAATAATACCAACTCGATGACAAGTAGTTTGACTTGATCGATGAACGATATGTTATCACGCTTTTCTCCTGATGTTCAAGCGGCCAAGGCGATGATCGATGTTGCCTATTAATAAGAGAGAATTGGAAGGTTGAGAAGAGAGACTTGACTACAATTCTTCATGCATTTCATGCATTGAAATTAGTTCTAAATTCATTCAATAATATCAACTCGATGACAAGTAGTTTTACTTGATCGATGAACGATATGTTATCACGCTTTTCTCCTGATGTTCAAGCGACGAAGGCGATGATCGATGTTGCCTATCAATAAGAGGATTGGAATGTTGAGAAGAGAGACTTAAAATGGATTGGATCGTCCCTATTGCTATACAAGGCCATCAAAATTACATTAGCAAGACAAAATGATTTCTCGTCGGCATTTGATTGTAGTCCAGGTTAGACGATGTCTGGCCATTCAATGACCTTGTGTACAATAGCAATCATCCTAGCAAGCCAAATACGGAGTCCATCCATCTGCCTCGTCCGAGTGACGACAATTTGACAAGCTTCAGTATGAAGCACGACAGACTAAAACTGATCCATCCGTCCGCTCGGTCTGACAGTTTTACAAGTTACAGTATCGCGGACACGCTAAAACTGAAATCAATCCTATCAAGGCAAATGAGTCCATCCGTCTGCTTCGTCTGTCCGCAGGCAGGAGCCGAACGACAATTTTACAAGCTACAGTATCACGCACGACTGGCTAAAACTGATCCGATTATCCGTCCGTCGTCTCTGTCCGCAAGCAGGAGTCGGACGACAATTTTACAAGCTATAGTATCACGCAAATCAGGAGAGAAAGCAGCTCTTTCTCCTCTTCCTACAAGTCCTCCCCCCTGACTGTCAATACTAGTCAACGTACGCCATGAGAGTCAGAAAGCCTGCTAACGCCACTGTGTAAAACTTAATCCATCGTAAACAGGCGTCAATGAGCGTGTAACATTGCACAAGTAGCTCAATGCACGCACTCTAGCACTTGCACCGGGAAATAGGAAAAGAAAAAAATAGATACTGTATTGAGCTCTGCTTGTCAGTTACCTGGCCATAACAACATCTTACAGTACTGTACTGTCTATTGCTATTTGCAAGCCTGTGATATCTTGTTTGTCTTTTTTTCTCATTTATTTAATGGCGTGCAACATAGCACAAGTAGCTCAATGCACGCACTCTAGCACTTGCACCGGGAAATCGGAAAAGAAAAAAATAGATACTGTATTGAGCTCTGCTTGTCAGTTACCTGGCCATAACAACATCTTACAGTACTGTACTGTCTATTGCAATTTGCAAGCCTGTGATATCTTGTTTGTCTTTTTTTCTCATTTATTTAATGGCGTGCAACATAGCACAAGTAGCTCAATGCACGTACTCTAGCACTTGCACCGGGAAATCGGAAAAGAAAAAAATAGATACTGTATTGAGCTCTGCATGCCAGTTACCTGGCCATAACAATATCTTACAGCACTGTTCTGTCTATTGCAAGCCTGTGATATCTTGTTTGTCTTTTTCCACGTTTATTGAATTAATTAATTAATTCATTATTTAATATTGACCAAAATGGCTGCAAGGTACAGTCCACAGCTTGCAGAAAATACAGTACAGTACAGTATTTTCAATCCATCGGAAGATGTACTGTACACTGTAGACACTACACTCAGTAGCCATGGAGAGTCTGAGACCTTGCCCTCCCCTCCCTCCCCCCATCTTATTTCATCAAGCTCATCGCCATTGGGCCAGTTGGAAATCGTCTCTGATGGCCAATATCATCGTGTAATCGATCCATTTGTGGATTAGGCTAACAGTCAATATGGTCAGTTATCTTGAGTAACAGTGATAGGACCGAGCGGATTATTACTGTACTGTATATCAGTATACTGCATTGTCGGCATGTCCCATTCTATTGCAAGAGACGATAAGAATCCAAACGTCAAGGCTAATATCGTCAGCCTTGAAGATATCCTAAATCAGTTTCCTCAACCCTGGCATCAGTTGCTTTCGTATTCAGCCGAGAAGAATTCTCCATACAGTAATGAAATCGAAAAATGGCTAAATGAATATCACGATAAAACAGGCTTGGACTGGAATGCTCTAGTGAAAGCACTCATGCAACATCCTGCATGTCCTCAATCGCACAGGTAAAACCAATGATTCCACTGTACAACAATATTTTAAAATTCACGATACTAGAGGAGAAATGCAGAGCAATTTATACGGTATAACGATAGCTTTTAGTTCTATACACAAATAGTTCAGTAAGGTTTTTACAAATGAAATGCATTGATGGAGTGACTTTTGCAGGAATAATATACGTAGAATTGGAAATTACTGTACGTACGAGTATTGGCTTATACGAGTATGCATACCCGTCTAATGAATTGATTCATTCTATTATTCATTCATTTATTCATATACATTTAGCCTGCCGGTCCTACTTTGGCTGCCATTACATGTCCAACGTAGCCTTTTATATTATATCCATCGTCATTATTACGCTGTTCATTCAGAGTATTTAATTCATTTGGTCGATTCTTTAAACAAGCATCATCTAACGGATAGCTGGAGTAACATGTTCGTGCGGATGCTAAAATGTGATATTGACAAAAGAACTCTTTCCTCGAGCAATAATTATTTAACAATGTCAATGTTGGAAATGGAAAAGAACTGTTTATCCAGTCACTTTAAAAATGACTCAGCTCAAATTTGTAATACTTTAAAGACCGTTGGTCCTCAAATACAGTTGCTTAATTCTACTACTGATGATATTCGGACTGTAGATGGTGCTAGCCGTGACAACATGGATCACAGCGATTCTGTTCAATTCAATGCAAGCGATCAAACTAGTAGAAGTACTCCAGACCGTTTTAATAATAGTGATTATCATGATCGAGAGGTTGCAGTGATTGCTTACAATCAACCTCTACAAACCGATGCTAAATTTCAAGCTGAATTATCAGGGAACCCATTCCCAAATACTACGTCACATAAAAGAAAAGCTCCGACGATGGATAGTGATGTAGACAGTCAAGATAATGATAGCAAAAGAAGTAATCAAGAGACTATGATTGCCATAAACAAGGCAGAAGACGACAGTGTCGCTAGGTCAAACATCGGTGATGTGTGCGAAAAACTAAAAGAATTATTAATGTATGAAAACGAAATTTTGATCCAGAAAATGGATGAACCTGACTATCAGGACAGCTTCATCTCATTTCTTACCAGCTCATTTGATGAAATGCAAATAATATGCCAACAAATTCAATTGAATCAGGTTAGCTTAGAAAAATTGGCTACCATTTCCCGTCTATACTGCTATCATCATCTCAACGCAAACTTAGACAACTGTCGTATTTTTTGTCAACTATCCATCTATCCACACTTGTCAGTACTAAATAGTTCAGCTCCTCGCGAACTTTTCTATTGCATTGAATGCTTTTTAAAACGATATTCAGAACCTTTTATAGACGGTTGTTGTCTGCAATTATGGAATAATGAACTTCAGCCTGCACAAGTAGAATTAATCAAAACATTAATAGAAACATCATTCAGTCAAGATAATTGCTTCTATTTCTTAACTCAAATTATCCAAAAACACCATAACAACACCAATAAATCAAAATGGGATGAAAATCATTATATCGTTATCCAAGGTATTATTCAAAAGCGCCTTAAACTCGACTCGAAAACAATATTAGAATTATTATCAATACTATATCAAAATGCTTTAGATATGGCATCATCAACTAATTTTATTACCCTTATAATCAATATTATTAATAATTATAAAGAACAGATAATACCCTATACTGACTTACTCTATCAGATTCTACAAAATAACAAAACACTTTTGAAGAGGTCTACCCTTGCCAAATTAAAACGGTTGCGATCCAGTTAGGATTGTTACTAGATTAAAATATCAATTAATTTTTGTAAATTGTGCATTAGTTGTCACATTAGCGATTTTCTCCTTCGCTGCATCCTGTAGTAAATGTACTGTGTATAGTACAGACTATTAGAACCACAGTGATGATTGACTTAACGTCTGATACGCGTACATCCGGAAGATTCTTGTAAATAAAAGAGTACAGTATGCTGTATCACGTATTCAGGCTGACTGATTGATTGCTGTTATAATCTATTTGTTTACTTCTGTAGATAGATGTACTGCAATTCCATGTTAATTATTATTTAATTATTAATCATCTATTGGGCTTTTCCAGCCATTCTCATTTTTCTTCTTTCTCACAAGTAAACAGTATATAATATCAGTAAATTCGTTGCTATTCGTACGACTGTACGTTATCCTAGCGCTATTTGATACTAATTATACTGTAACTTATTGTATATAACTCATTAACTCTTTTTATCCATTCTTGTAATGGTAGGTATAATACGTCATTCAACCACATTCAATTTATAAATAAATTGATCAATTTTAATGAATATGACGTGTATTACTTAGATTAAATACTACAAAATTGGATAGTTAAGCTATTTGATATCGATTTCGATTTACTGTACATGGTCAATCAGGCTTTTCAATAAATTAAGAAAATTGGATCGCAGTTTAAAGGCTCATTTTATTGAGAGCAATAAATCCTCAAGAATGTTTCTAGTACGACTCATACTCAGTTGTGGTAGCGCTTAAGCGTATTAAAGACTTTTTAGTGATTACCTATAATTACCCTTAAACTTAAAATTACTAGTCGTAAATTCATTAGTTATAATTGATAGGAAGTTTTATTGATATTCCAGCATACTGACATCATTACTACTTCCAAATTGTTTAAGGTTCAGGAATAGATAATAATCATGAAATAATTATTTGTAAAACGTATTGCTATATTCTATTCATCGGATTAACTAGTCATAATTTATCGCATAATATGCTGTTATTTTTCTAATTTGACCCTGATCCATCTTACTGCTGTGAAGTTATGACCGGATATACTACGCGTTGACATTCAGTAGGTGGGTCAAATATGGTTGGATCTTTGATGCCAACGGTAACATTTGCGAAAATTCGAATATCGAATGCTCCTGGTTGAGTAACTGCTGCCATGCTGTCAACGAAACTTTTCATCACAGTGATATTAGTTATAGGTATGCAATCCTTATGTGTAACGATTTCTTCAATAACAGCATAATTTTTGTCATAAACAGATTCATAGTAGTCCATAAGCTGATCACCAATCGACATCGATCCAATAAATCGGGCATTTTCTATTTTTTACAATAAGAATATTTTTATTAGCTTACTTTAAAATACAATCTTACGCAATATAGTAACTTTTATACCAAAAAAATTGTTAAAATTTGGATAAGTAATTAAAAGAAAGCAACTATAATGAGTACAAATTTTGTAATAAAATGAAAAAAATTTTAAAGAAATGGATTTGAGTTGTCTCTTCCCTTATTATTTGAACTATTTCAATTTTAAATTTTGTATTCCTTTTATATATCTCATTTTACTATGCAACTTCAATTTTTAAAGTTGATATTTATTAGCAATTAATGGATCACATTACAGTATAGTATTAGAACATCTTATTTATGACATACAGATATTTCTAGCAAGCACACCTATATATTACTTAAATTAATTTATTAAAAATTTCTCTGCATTAAAAGGTTTAGGATAATCCTGATTTTTTAAAAACTTAGCTAAATTTTTTTTATATAATTTTTTGGGCTATTGATACACAATTTAAATAGAATTAAATAACAGTCTAGCTTTTTATTTGCTTAAAATTATCACAATTTTCACTTTACCAAGCCGTATAACAATTAATAACTGTGTCATAAAAAACGTTACAATATATATACGTATAGATACACAAAATAATTTTGCCTTACTTGGTAGACAACGTCGACGAAGGGGCCAACTAATTTCAAAAAATGTACATTTTCCTTTGAGGATATTATACCTTAATCCCTAATATTTTTAGGACAAAAATAAGTATACAAATGTTAGGGTAATGAATGATTACATAAACATCTCATTTTAAAGCATTAAAATTAAGCAAATATAACATAAGCTTTACTTTTTGGTATAAGGTTATTTGAGTCACTAATCTTCCGTTGAAATAGAATTGTTCCAATGTCTTTTCATTTTCAAAATCGTAATGAAATCGTAATGCATCAATTCCTACTTGTGGGTAAGGATCGTTATTTGAGATATCAACCATTTTTTGATAACGAAAACCTTCAAATTTATCCGGTGGACAACAAGCTGAAACATTTTGAGCTATAAAAGTCAAACAGAAAATGGCAACGACTACGTAGCATAAGACGGGCTTCATGCTTATTCTAAAAAGGTAACGATTTATTTTTAGGCTCCTTTTATAGATATACTGTTGAAGTGATTTCACCGTAAGGTATTTACGAAATGAACGTTAATTTAGAAAGGTCAGGTATTTATACTTGATAGATGAATGATGTTGTCTGTTAGAATCAACATAACCTCACGTATTAACTACGGCAAGTCTTAGAAACAATAACTGTCAATATAGATTGACTGATAATTTTTAAAAATTTTTTACACGTCATTGAGATATTTTACGTAGTTTATGAGGTGAATGCAAATTCAATGTATTTTAATTATACAACAGTCAATCTTTTGATAATTTACAAATAGCAAGTAGTTTATTGTTGATTAAATTAGAATTATAAGGTATGAGTCAGCTTCGACCTTTTAAAAGAACCCTCTTATGTCTAGAACAATAATTAATTTTTCTTGCATACTTAAATTAAATTGATTTAATTTATTTACTCTAGTTACGAAATGATAGATAGAATTAGACAAAGAGAATCATACTAATAGCAAATAGAATTATTCGAGTACTTGCATATAAAACAACAACATAAATTGTAACGATAGCATAAACATGAATATGCGTACAGTACGAATTAAAAGTCAAGCAGTTCTGGCAAAGTAATCAAAAATATATCAAGTAAGAGGTTGAATTTTAGGATTGACTTTTAGTAGTTGCTACTGTATATTATGATTACATTTTGAATTATATTTGTTAAGTTCAGCTTAAAGGATGCGAAATGTTTGTAGTTAATACTCAAGACTGAATCATCTAATTAAGCGATTTATCACGTCCGGTTTCTAATTACTATCATTGCTGGCTCTAATTAAGATTGAAATGAAATATATAATCTTATTGATTGGTGCTAATTTGTAAATGATTAGGGATGAGGTATCATTGTTAATCCAGTCTAGATTCAAATTCAGAATTACTAATCAACTCAAATAGCTACACATCTGAAGAGTTCCGGTGCTTATTTTAGAACAGACTGTTGTTGTCATCTGCTTATTTCATCAAGTAGACGATCATGTTTAAGAATAAAAGCAAAGCGACGAATCTATTCCCTTAATAGCATCCCGTATAAAACAGCTGGAATTAAACAAATGTTGAGTAAATTGCTTCAAATTGGCTGCTATATTCAATGATGACAAATAAAGCTATTAATAACCATGGCAGTCAATTTATTTGATTTTCTAAGCTTCAAGCACAATCTACCCAGTATTAAATGTCTGATAATGCATTCCATTGCTTAACATTTATGTAGCTATTCTAGTATCACTAAGATACACGACCACTTAGAAATAGCTGCAGGCCTCCTTAATATGTTGTTATAGCCTTTATTTTACCTTGCTAATAGTTGTCACCATGTGCAAAGGTGATCACCACGCATTATTACCTTAATAGTTTTGTTATTAGTCAGTTACCATTTAAAGTAAATTCGATATTAAGGGGTCATTCCTAAAAGAAGACAAATATTCAAGAATGAACTAAACTGTTGATCCATAAATAGTTGTAATGTGTATTGTGATTGTCCAACTGCATACACAGATATTAGTAACAGCGGTATGCTAAAGATAGATTCATTCTTTACACCTGAAATTCTACCAAGTAATACGAATTATCAATGATTTTATTTCCTATAGTAGAGGATTACGATCTGATTGTTATGCCTTATGGTAGTATTTCGTAAGAGAAATGCCGTTACCTTAAGTATTTTCTCTGCAAATTATTAGTTGCGGTTTTGGTAATAGCTAAGCAAACCTGTCTTGTGTGTAGGTATAAAGCAATCGTACCACATATGATTGTGCTCAACTATCGCACCCTGTATATCGGTTATTCATAGCATCAAATGGCTATTACTACGATGTATTCCCTCTAAAATGCTTACGAATTCGAGCGTATTTGTGCAATTGCGATATTCATGTTGTAAAGAATGCTAAAACATTGTTCATTTAGCTTAGTGTTCGATTGTATAGCGGATTTTTTCCTGCATTAATAGTCTAGTAAGAAAAAAGGAGCAACTTTCTTCTCACGTTTTATTCGTAGCTCAAATAGTAATGCAATAAATAACGGACAAAAATTGTCCAACCTAGCAGAAATAATGCCTAGTTGCAAATTATCAAGAGTATTATGTGCTATGCCATCGTCTTTGCTTATTATAGATTAACTCAATAGTGGCAATTTAAGTTTTCAGAATTAATTATTAGGTTATTCTTGCTAGAGATTATATCGTGATATACTATTATAAAATCGTTAATAAACCTCAACTTAAAAAATCGGTAGCCTAGATAATGCTTTTAATAAACATACAGTAATGACCGTTTACGAAACTCAGTTATCGCGCATATGGTACTTGATGTTTTGATCAATATTTTGACAAGCAATTAGGGTGAGTAAAAATTCATTAGGATGATCAATTTTAAAGTAGACACTATACTGCTTTTAATTAATCGGATTTTGATGTAGTTTTAGCGTAATTTTAAATCACTAGTTTTATCCTTTCAATAATGAATTAGTCTTGCAATTTTTAAACTAGACATCTGCACTAATTCTAACAAATCGTATTAGATGAGATTTTAGCCCAATGTTGCAATTATCTATCATTCACCAGGTCGTAAATAGATTAGTTCCTCACTTTAAATAATTAATTAATTTCACTTGGACATTTAAAGTAGACATCTTTACTAATTCTGATAAAGCTGGCTCGATAAGATTTTAGCTTCGGTTTCAATCATCATTGAAAAACATAGAAAAACGAATTTAGCTATTTAATGTCAAGCATAGATTAGGCATCAATACTTTAAAATAGACATCTACACTAATTCTGATTAATCAGATTCGATGAAATCTAAGTTTTCAATTATCAATCGAAAAGACGCAAATAGAATACACTGCTTTAAAAGCTGGTGTCGCGAAATGGGATTTTCATTCGTAATTCTAACGTAGTGCTATACTGTGATATATGATCTAGATTAGCGTTGGACATTTTAGAGTAATACCTATAGTAATTCTAGTTATTCAAATTAGATGAGATTTTCGCCTAATTTTCAATCGTTGAAAAACTGGTAATTATAATTGCGTCAGTTTCACATTTTTAATTTCAAAACTGCGTATAACATGTACGGTATATCTTCAAGACCGTACTTAATATAAAGGTTAGCATCTGTTTGTTCACTTTTTTGTTTCGTTATTAATCAACTGATAATGCAATAAGGTTAAGTTAAGAAATTAAAATAATTCTTAGAATGTAAATTTTTATTATAATACAGGGCATCTATAATCGACAGACTGCGTACTAGCCTATCTTTGTGATACTTGATCCTAATTGCATTATAATCTACAACATTATCTTCCATAAAATCAAGGATGAATAATTGGCTGACAGCTTTTTTTTACAGTCGAATTATGATAACTACATCAAGAATGCTTTTATTATTACAGTTCGGTAATTAGTCTTGCAAATCACCCAAGCGAGCTTTTGCGGACGTAAGCTAAATAGTATTTTTGTTGCCTACTTTAGATCAAAGTTATGAATTCAACATGAAAATTGATTTACTTTGTTACAATTTCTCATATGTTTCAGTAAAGGGAAGGAATGTATCCAGTTATTGAATAAAGTATTAATCGATAATAGCATATTTAAAGCGACAATATTTGGTAAATGTAATTCGATTTCTGATATCAATTATATATATTATCAATACAGCTAGTTTCGATTCTGCAACTACTATCACTCTTTGTAAGTTTGATATGACCTTATTAATATAAATTGCTTTATAGTAGAAATTGCAATTCACGAATTTCCGTTTTCAGTAACCGTAAATCTCTATCAATTTAATAATGATAAAGTTAAGGTTTTAATTAGCGTCAAATTAATAACAGAATAATTTGAAATCTTATAAACTATTCCAATTTACCAGCTATGTAGACAAAACTTATTATAATAAGTAGTTATATAATACTTGGATAGCTAAATTTCTTTTCATGGTCAGGAAGTCATATTATTTGATATTAGAATAAGAATGTCTGCATGTTAGACCCACTTTTCATGAATATTTTACGCCTGTAGGAAAGAATAAACGCAATGTAAAAGGGTTTTAAATTTCCTATTCTACGCCATTATCCATAGCATATAAAATCATCTTCTAATTACCGTTGTTTTAGATTAATTAATTCACAACTACGGTATCTAATAGAAGCGCAAAAGCTAGTAACTTATGTAAAATAAAATATTTAATAACAATACTGCAGGAAATAAATCGATAAAATCTTCTACTCCAGTCTTCCTGGAAGAAAAGTTGTGTAAAATAAAAGTGCTCAGATTTAGATCAAAAGATGTACAAACTAAATTGCTAGGAAATATTTAATCACTCAGCACATATGTCTAAACAAAGATTAAATAAAGTTGGCTTATATTTCCGTATATTTTAGAAATCGATATCCTTCTCACAGAAAAGTAACCTTCTGCTGTGATTTTAATTCGTTCAATTTGTAGTATTGTATAAATGACATGTATTACTTTATGTCTTATTATCCTTGCAATTAATTTGCAATGCGGGGTATAGTTCTCTGAAGTTCTAAGATCATATTTCTTTATTACACGGAATGAATGAGTAATGCTCATAAATCTTGAATTTATGTCTGAAATTAACTAAAGCTAATTTATACTGTGTTTAAACAAAATAAAGGTTTAAATAAGGATTAAATTAGTGTCTATAATTAATCTTTAATTACATTTTTGTTACTAAAGTAAGACTGTAACCTAGTATAATTGTAGTATAGTTCCTTTATGATAACAGTTACTGCGGAATTTACCCATCCATTGTTAAATAAAAGGTATATTCTAATTCATGACCTTCTTGTTTAGATATATTGAGTCCTTATTGATATCAAATAAAATTAGTCGAGATATTAAAAAGACAAAAGTTCATCTAGTTAGCGTTGTGTTCCATTGATCGTACGCTTCGTTTTACGTTATACAAAATCATACCTTAGTTGATGCCTTGTCTGCTTTTTAAACCATGTAATCAATTCTCAGCAGCCAAAGTGGCTTAAAAAAGTTCTTGAGTTAAGCCAGAATTTTCAAATATTGTTTAGCTAATTATCATAAAAATTACGAGAAATGCATTTACTTCCTGCTGCATTCAATATGTCTGAGAAGCAGTGTCTCACGGCACTATACAAAGAGCACTGACTTGATGAGAGGCGTATGGCAGCATCTTGTTACATATCAGTAAAAGTATTATGCTTTGATTGAAATATTGTTCATTTTATTAAAGCATGATTATAAGATACAACTATTGATTTTATTTGCTTCAGCATTCCATTATTATTCCAGTAGCATGTCATTATAAATTATTTGGAAAATGTAGTAGTAGAATTAGAAGTCTTATAGTCAATTTTGGTCCGTAGGCTTGATTAAGATGTTAATCCCCAAATAGTAAAGTATGAAATCTCTTTATTAATTGTAGCATTCCGTACTAGCAAACAGCAGCATGTCATTACGCGTCATGCAGAATTAAGAAAATGCCGTGATCGCTGTAATATATGTACCTGGTATCTACAATGTATATGATCATAAGAATTGAATTTACTTGTCGAAAAACTCCATATTTCAATACAGTAAAATTTAAGTATACTATACAGGATAAAAAGACAGCTGGACTAAAGTGGAATCCTTTCAAATCATTTACTATAAAATTCTACGAGCATAATTGTCTCACCCCCATAATGTACATAATAACGAACTAGATGAAATCTAGACAATTATAATTGACCTGATATTCATTTGTACATATGTAAAGCTGTGCAAAGAAACATCGATTACCTCTCTTGCAGTTCTCGAAGAAAAAAATCGATCTGCAGTAGTATTTCGTACTATCATGCTACAGTAACTCGTCGTCTATTGTATGGTGTAATTTAGGTTTGATTAAATATTATTCACAGTACGTATTAGGTGAGTAATGGCTAAATTGAAGCGATATCTATGAGATAAATTAGGTAGGTAATACCTCAATTAAAACGATGTCTACTTTTTGAACGTGATTAAAAGTCATTTGGTGATCTCTTGAGTCATATGAAAAATTAATCTATAGAGGTATATCACGATCATTGGAACCTGGATGATTAAGAATGAATATAAAATAGTCGATATATTGTTAATAACTAATTTCTACTTGAATGTGAAATCATAATAGAAAAGAATTACTGTAGCTGCTTATTAACCCTAATAATTTAATTAATTATTTTAATCTTTAATTATACTTACTAATACGAATTGAGCACGCGTGTCGTATAAATGAGTTCACGTTTCCCTCATTTGTACCTGCCCCCATTTAGTCAATGTTCTTCCCATTTTCTAGACTGCAGTTATTACGATCAGCTCTCTGTAAATCATTTATGATAAAAAAACAAAATATTAGTCTTATTACACAGGCTTTGAGAGTCTGCCATCAATCTATTTGCTAATTTTGTCGTATACCTGGATAGACGTAATTATCTAAGAGTGTACCGTCATCTCTACGTGGTTTATATCCCTTATTAATTTCGAATTACTGGTACATTGATATGCTATATGTATAGTAATTCAACTATCAATGTCTAGACTAACGCATCTATAATAATACGACATATTACTGCAAGGCTTTGCATGGATACTAGCATATTATTATAGATAGATTTTTTGCTTACTGGCACTATCGATTTAATTATCTAAGAATATACCGCATCTCTACGTAGCTTTTATGTATTAATGTACGGTATATGGATAGTAATTCAACAATCCATACCCAGATTAATGCATCTGTAATAAATAATTAATATATAGTGTAAAAGCTTCGTCTGCAGACTAGTAAATTATTATATACGAAATATTAGCATGTTAGCGTGTTCAAGCAACAAATATAATACATTTTTAAATGTATCAATAGATATAATCATCTATAATGGGTTCCATCTCTGCGAAGTTCCATCTGTTAACTCCAGATCACGATACATTTATATGTTACATGGAATTATAGATAGTAATTCAATTATCGATACCTAGACTAATGCATCTGTAATGACATATTATCGATAGAATAAAAGCTTCGCCTGCAGACTAGTAAATTATTATAAACGAATTATTAACTTGTTCAAGCAACAGACGTAATACATTTTTATTAAATGTATCAATAGATGTAACCATCTAAAAACGTATTCCATGTCTGCGTAGCTTCCATCTGTTAGCTTCGGATTACGGTACTTTTGTATGCTATACGGATAGTGATTCAACAATCGATTCACAGACTAATACATCTTTAATAATATATTACCGGTAGTATGAAGCTTTGCATGCAGACTAATAAATTATAATAAATGAATTATTAGTGTGCTTAAGTAATAGACGTAATCACCTAAAGATATATTCCATTTCTGCGTAATTTTCATCTGTTAACTTCGGATTACGATACATTCGCATACTATATGGATAGTAATTCAACAATCGATGCCAGACTAATGCATCTGTAATAACTTATTAGTATAAATGCTTTGCTTGTAGACTACGAATATTATTATAAATGAACTATTAGTATGTTCAACTAATAGACGCAATCATCTAAAATTTATTCCATCTCTGTATAGTTTTTATGTATTAAATTAGGATTACGATACTTTTCTATGCTATACCAGTATATTGTTATAGGTGTATTATCAGGTTACTTTAGCAATAGATGTTCTTTTGGTAAGAATTTCTTTGTTTGAGGTTGATGAAATTAGTTGTTCTCAATGATTTTAAACTGTCTTCAATGCGAGGATCTGACCTAACAATATTGTAATAATGATTTACCAACAGTATCTTTTCTATCTTGAAACCATGAAATTAACGTCTAGACTTCTCTTCTAGCCGCTATAATTTCTTTACAATGGACAACTGTTTCTACTACAAAGTCCAATCCGCAGTCATCATCCAACTTATTAAGGAATGCTCTTTGTTACTGGTGTTAACCATCATGCACGACGCCCTGTATCAGTAGCAGTCTATTATTTCTATTGTATTGCGGTAGATTAAATTATTATTAGCTAATAACGTTTTTGTCTTCTATTCTGGTGATTATTTATAAATTTTAAATTAAGACAGTCATTGTCCTATTTCAGCAATAAATGAATTAGCAAGATCACAGCGGTTTATCTTTACCCGTAAAACTTAGATATGGTAAACAACGAATGACGGCGATTTCAGCCCATTCTATCGTGCAATAAACACCAATGAAATGATATCACGCTGTTATTCATTTTAATTATAGGGCAATTGACAACTGCCGTATTTGATATTTTAGTTTACTGATCAGACTAATTGGGCAATTAAAGTAAACAGCATGAAACGCTTACAGCATGCAAATTAAAATCTCGTTATCCGGTATAAATTATTGCCTGCAATCCTCTGTATATACTCGTACAGTACTTGAGTAATAACGTAGGTTCTGCTATTTTGATAACTACTTGATTGAATAATCTACCTTTCCGACGCTGCCGAAGTCGAATGAACATAGAGAACAGTGTGGTAGCTACTAATTTGAGTATAAGATGATAATAAGAAAATCAAAGTATAGAACGTTCTATCGCTGAAAATAGATGATTTTGCATTCTATAGGCAACAAAACGTAATTAAGATTGCTTGCCATGATCGCTTGATAGTGTCTGGACAATAAATTTACTAAAAATTGTTACATAAGTATTAGCATCAACCCTAAAATTAATAAACTGCTGCCAACATATTCGAGAACAGTTTTAACTAGTAGCTAATTTGTTATAATGGTACTCATCCTATATTATACAATACAACGCTATTAAAAGTATCTATTAATATTCATCAGATTCATTCTGATTCAGTCAACTGTTGAAATAGATGAACAATTGGATGCTTTTCTATCATAAAATGATACTATTAATATTCAGTGGATAGATTGAATCGAAATTAACATATTAGAGCAAGGTTAAAGAACAGACAATTTATTGCTCTAGAATAAGGCTAAGCTTAAGCCAATAAAACGCATATATAAATATATAATTTAAATGAGAATAGAAAAAACGTTGCCATTGCAACCAAGTACAATAGGTGAATAATGATTTCATATAGTAACTTGTTGCTCTCACAGATTTCGAGTTGTTATTGTGGACACCAAGGACCGTTGTGAATGTAATAGAATTAATTAACAAGATGAAAAATATCATCGCAGTTGGAAACCTTACATGGAAAATGATTTTAAAACCATTCAATTATCAATAGCATCTGTATCCACCAGAAAACTTATTGGTATTATCATAAAGTATCTTTTCAAGAATCTTAACTTTTAATACTGGCAAATTTGAGAAAGAATATACACATGAGGGTTCTTGATGGATGTTGCAATTGAGTGATCCATTTCGAAGCTATCATAAGTGTTGTACAAGGTTTGCACTTTTTATTGCTAACTAAGGAGATTGATAGATAATTTGGATAGTTCATTGGGTATCAATGTCGCTTAGGACTTCGTAAGAAAGGTCTAATTTTATTCATTAGACAAGAAGATTAATCCTACAATATGAATAGTACAAAAAATTCTCAAAATACATTGTCAAAACTACTAACAGATATTAAAACTTCGAGACAACGGCCTAGAACAGCAGGATCGTGCTTTCAATCCACTTTTACAAATTTTAATTCTGAAAACAGCATCTACTCGGTCGATCAAGATTATGATCAAGATGAAGAGGATCAAGTAATACAATTACAAGAAGTCGATGAAAGTTATGCCGGCTATAGAAATCATCCACTTAGAAAAAGTCAATCCTTTGGTGATCAAAAGAAAGAATTACAATTACATTTCGATCGAAAACGAGGTAGACGTGTTATGACCATCGATGTTAATGATGCTGGTCTACCTGTATCCACATTTCACAATAAAAGAACCAGCGTTGGTTCAAGCTCGAGCACTACACCAATTGATCGAAGGCCTTCTCCTGCAGCAGTATTAATGACTCCATTGCCTAAATTTGATGAAACAACTCAGAAACGTTTTAATTTTGGAGATCGTGCTAATAATAGTACCGATTCGCTATCTATGACAAAACGTGGAAGAGTATCATTGACCGAATCATCTAGAAAGGATCAAAATAAATCAAATAGACGAATATCACACACTACAGCCGGAGAAGACAAGAAGAATTCCTCGAGAAGAAAAATTTCTTCCTATACAAATGGAACGAATATTAGTGATAGGTATTTACGTAGCTTAGCTACTTGGGCTGATAAAGTGGAAGCTGCAGACAAGAAAGAGGATCCTAACGGTTGCAAAAATGCCGATGAAATTGAAACACGCTTAAACCCGGTACGGCTTATTTAGAGGACAAAAGGCATATTCTTTGTAGGCCAATCCTTTTCACAAATAGCACAACTAGAACGTAAATTGCGCAGCTACGCGAATATTCTTAGAGTAATTCTATTTCAACACTTTCCACTTCCTTCAACCGCTAAAATTTAACATTGATACCTTTACAATATTAAAAATTTGAATACATTTTACTACCGCCTGATTTGCTATAAAAGATGTAAATATTATATTTACAAAACTACATTTATGATTAGTAATTTAAAATTTAACTGAATCACACATTTGCTTCTTACTGTCTAGGTACGCGTAAAATTTATCAAACTATGTCGTATCGTGAGATTGTTCATTCGTGTCTGTACAGGCATGAAAGAATATGCATTTAAGAATAATAGTTCATCGTTTATTGACCTTAACTATTATACTGTGGACAATGGTAATAGAAGATCAAAATCATTAGCCTTTAGTAAAAAAGAATATGCTCGGTCTCGAACTGTAAGTAGATAGCTCCATCTTAGTATTTGCCGATGAAGAATAAATAGTTACGATATACCACTTTATGCTAGGATAATCTGCTCTACTGTATCTTATTCTACTTTTGAAATATTATAGATGCATATGCCTCAATGGGCAAGAAGTGTATTGTGGTCAGCACCCGAATCACGTTCACATACAGATCTATTAAATTTAAGAAATTTATTTCGAGGTCTTGGCTGTTTCGATCGATTTCCTAATCATGTGCAAATGGAATTGGTACGCCACTTTGAATTTTGCAGGTAATAACTTGACATAATAGTAGCGCAAAGTAGATATAATTCCTTCAAAGGTGTGTGATTCGGCGATTGTGGTAATGACCTATGGAATATTCTCATTATTGCAGATATGAAGAAGGGCGAGTCGTTCTGAGACAAGGCCACGAGGGATTCTGCTTTTATATGATATTTCATGGCTCCTTATCAGTATCCATTGAAGAACCAGATTCGAAAGGAAAAACTTATAGTAGAATGGAGAATATTCTCACCTCTGGTGTTTCTTTTGGGGTAAGTTGGTGATACAATCACTAGTAACCAATTTATAATAGTACGATCCTTGTCTATAAGGAATGAAATAATTAATAAATTATATTACTACTGGTCTGTTAAAGGAACTTGCATTGATATCGAAAACCAAACGACGAACCGCTACTGTAAAAGCAAGAGAAAACGTAGAACTACTCTCCATCGACGATAGAATCTTTCAAAAGTATTGCGCTGATGAATTTTTACGCGAACATGAGGCTAAGATCGAAAAGACAAGGTATACTATGGGTAGTATCATGCATACTTTATTACTTCAAGAAACACTAACCCCAGTTTTATAATTTCTTGCAGGTTGTTTAAGATATTTAATGATTGGTCTGATGAATTATTAAGCGAAATATGCTTTGAAGCACAATTGCGCGAGGTATTCCTTTACTAGATTAGTAGTCGAAAACTGCTATTGAAGTAGCATTGGTTATCATTGTAATTAATTATCCTTTACACCATTCTAATCACTGTGTTCTTGCTAATGAGAGCTTTAATTTAATGATTGTGAATTTAATTTGTTGATTATAAAATGATATCCTTAAATTTTTTAGTACAAACATGGAAAAATCATTGATTGCAATACGACATCATCGTTATCAATTAACTTTCTTATGGAGGTTTGTTACATAAAATAAATTAAATTAATTATTTTACGTTTAATTTATAATAAATAGAATCATTAAATAGTTATAAAAATAGCCAGCCTATTAATTATTGTGAATATCATTTTAATATGTTGGTGATTGATTTATTTGCGATATTGTCATTTTAATGAATGGTAGGGGAAATGTGATTGCCTAAGAGAAGTTGATTTAAATAAAGTTCCCAAAGAAGTTAAAAAACCTTGTATCCAGCCAGGGCAGCGTCTCAACACCCCACTTTCGGCATCAGTGAAAACAGGAACAAAATCTCACTTGAACTCTAAAGTCTTACTTTATGTTGGGAGTTTAAAACGTGGCGATGCATGTGTAAGTTAAATTCTTGTACATATCATTTTCCGACTATGCATTGCAAAACACTAAATGTCTATCATGAAAAGTAATCTGTTATTTAAAAATGTAGAAAAAATTTTCAATATGTAATATGTTGATTGTCAATTGCATTTTAACATTGATAATATGATTTTTGTTGTTCTATCGCTTACCAATTAAGGAATGATTTATTTATGCAATTAAGAAGCTATAAATGACTAATTTAATTTTATCTAATATTATTCAAAGGATTTATTGACGTTATCTGACGAAAATGCCCCTGGATTTACATTAGTCAGTGCCGGTGCAAAAATATTACGAATATCAAAGAAAAGGCTAAAACTTATGGCACCTTCAGGGTGGTTGAATATCATTAAATTGGAATCCAAGAATCCTATCATGTAAGAAATTATTAAGACCAAACTTTATTATGTAGTGATATAAATGCAATCAACGTTAAGGCAATATTAGCTATTAGACATAATGATGCAGCGCTTGTTAATTTAAACTTAGCAATAGTTGGATCAATAATTAGTTGTAGCTCCAATTTGATCTCCTATTTGATCATATTTATCGGTAGGTTGACTAGCAATGAAGAACTATGTCGACGCTACACTGAATTTGAAAACTGGCAAGGATTTAAATCGATGACTCTCAATGAAACATTGCTTAAAATCAAAGGTCATGATTTAGCACAAATGCCAGCGACAAAGAAAGGATCATCTGGGTGGGCGAAATGGCCTGGCCAAGCCGATAGTATCAATAGGCAGAGGGAAACATCAGATCGATTATCGACACCAGCTCCTGGACCTTCCTCTCTCTTTTTAAGCTTTACTTCTTCCAATTCTACAAAAATACATCACACCACAACTAAGGAACAACCTTTGGACGATGCTATTCCCAGGGAGAGTAGTTCTACTTTACAACGGTTTAGACAACGAGTTCAAGATTTGCGCCAGGGGCTAGCAACACCAACTAGTGATAGTGGAGTCAATAGTAACGAAAATAATGGTAATGATTTAGAACCTATTCGTCGATCTCGAACGTCATCGAATAGTTTAATTAACGACAAAATTAGGCAAAAATTTCTACGCCCGCAAATTATCGTTGGTGATGAAGATAGTGCTAGCATAAGTAGCTATAATGCTGATGATAATGGCATCCGACCTTATTTAAGAAGGCGCCAACGAGGCATGAGATCAGATAACGTAGCGTATGGGTATGATGATGCGGAAGACGATGTAATAGCTGATGATATCACTAAAACAAATGTTAGATTGTCAAAAATTCAGGGTAGTTTAGGATCTATTTACCAAAATCGAAATACAAGTAGCGCTTCTAAAGCCTTATATGACAAAATTTCCAGCGAAGTATATAGTATTTAATTGGTTGGAAATGCTTATTAACTTTCTTCATCCTAATTAACCTATTTTCCCCTTGTGTACTATATTAGAAATTAAAATCATGTTGGCCAAGATTTGTTAATATTACATTGTACCTCTTATAATACATAATTCATTAGACTTGCTTCTATTGATCTTGTCAGCTTTGTATTATACGATATTAACCTTGATTTTAAATCCAGTGATTTTCATGAATATCAGGCTGTATACTGTACAGTATATATACATGTTATAATTATTTATCATTGGTTTCAATCCTGCTCGAATTTTAATCAATTCACTCTTGGAAGGCAGAAAAAGGAAACTATATTTTACAGCTATAAATTATTTATACATGCATAGAGATAGCTGTTTTATATTAATGATTGGTCTAAGGCATACGCTTGCCCTATCTTACCTCTTTCGTCGCCGATGATAGAGGAATGTGCATCTATAATATATAATTAATGCACTTTGTATATTTATACGAGTATTATAGATTGTAACATAACCAAGTACTCGGTACTGAGTATATTGATATAATATAGGGTTATCTCAATTTTACATTTTAGTGATTCAACAAATCTCATACAATTTGAGACTAATTTGTAGATTGTCTGAAATCTATTCAAAAAGTTTGAATGGATAACCTTCTAAAATAAATGATGTAACTAAAAGGTGAATACTGGATCAATCGTCTTTGCTTTTCTTCAATAACGTTAGTAGTAATATAATTTATTATATATATATAGATATATATTAATTACTCGAGCATTTCTTAAATGTAATTCGTATTTGAAAACAAATTGAGCACAATTCAGTATACTGTTTCAAGTATTTCCAGTCGAATGCTAGTCAAAACGGTAATTTGTATGCCTATGCGATCTAGTTAATAATTCATTGCTATAGAAATGAAGATGAAATCCTCTTAACGCAAATGGCCATCGATAAATCCACATACACTTTTAGCACGATGGTACTGATTGTCTACAACACGCTTAGATGATTTATTTGTGAAATAGGCGTTCAAAATAACCATTATTGCAGTACTGATTCGAATAGATTGGAACCGATACTTCTCGGTAGCTGAATTGGATCACCTCATGTCTGGCATAGTGAGTTTATATTTGCTATTATTATGCCACCACCATGACGATTTATGCAGTTACTAAGGAAAGCCCAATAAGTAATTTAGAAAGTCCTATTGATTCAGTCGTTAAAATTTTTATTTGCCAGTCTTTAGGACAGCAGAGTAGCTGACGGTTCAAAATTGAAGTTAAATTTTAAATTTTATAGTGGCATATCGTTAATTTTCCCTAGATTTATTTTATATGCTTAGCGATTTAAGGAGAAAAATCCCAAGTATCACATCATGTTTCCATATTAAGATATTTGCCAATGATTTCTATTGATAGCTTCCAAAATTGTTCCTAGCAATGTACTGTACTTGCCGTAATAATTAATGAACTAAAAAGCAGTAAGCTACAGTATAAATTAATCGACAGTAAATTACTCACTGAAACATTATTGTTCTGTAAAGCCTTTTAGCCAAGTGATCTAAACTAACAGCAAAAAAATCTTGTAGCAGTGATCAATATACCGCATATTGGCACGGCAAACTTTATTTTGATGCTGTACACTAAGTGTACATTAGCCAGTAATAGGATTTCCCGCGCTATATGCGTTTTATTATCATTAGTCGATGAATTGGCATACGGCAACGTTTAATCCTATCGAATGTTTGTCATCATTTTTTAAGAATTCATAAAAGCCGGTTGTGAAATCGACCCCACAAATCATGATAGCAACAAGAATTTGATCTGATTTTAATTTACCTCCAGTATGGTAATGATAGATTAAAAATTAATTTATTCCATTTCTTATTATTTTCATAAAGCAATATTGACTTATCGGGTATTTTTGTAGATTTGTCCCAGATTCTTATTGATCTGACCGCATGGAGCATGTGGGTCATTAAACACTGCATGTTGCAGTTTAAAGTTTACATTTTTTATTTGTAAAAAACTTTTAGTAGTAGTTGGTAAACGAGCTTAGACACATGTGTTGCTTGCTATCGCACAGTTGTCGCTGATAATCAATGATCATCATCGGCCAGAATTAGCCCTATCCTTCCATTTTTGTCCTATCGATATCAGCTCCGATCCAGATTTTCCGATATAGAAGCTTTGCCTTCTAGTACTTTTCTGCGAGCTACTCTCAGTTCCAGACTATGAGTATACAGTACGTATGAAGTTACTAACCTTTAAAATTAATTAATATCATTACTTTTATATTTTAAGCATGCAATTTTATCCTGTATCTCTTTTAGTCTTATTTACAGTGACAGATCCATCCCATATTTAAGTTACCGTCAGAGAATGCAGTAGAAATAGCAAGATTTCCCCTGAGTAGTTACCAATAAAATCCCGACTTTGAAGGCCAATTCAAATTGTACAACTCTGTAAGCTGGAGATGTTTAACAAATTTACTGACAGCGCCCTTGCAGCAGCAACATTTTAATATTTGCAGTTGCATTGAATCAATCTTTGCTGCAGTAATTTACCATTAGGGCCAAAGTTGGAGACCATATGCCGGCTTGATTCAGTACCTCTAATCTGTAAAAACTTTTCTCTGATAAAAAAATTCGCATACTGTAACTCAAATAGGGTGTTTTTAATTCAGCTTTTGTACACATACAGTACAGCACGCCCACATTCCCTGTTCAAGTAATTTACAGTACGTCCTTGACGACCAAAGCTGCTTCGATTTTACCATGACCTGAAGTAGGGTTTATGGGATAATTTTTTGCTTTTGAAGAAATGTGGGGTCATTTTATTTTATTTTATACGAATACTTCGATCACGAATTTGACTGTACGTAGCTAACTTTTTACCAGTGTCACAGCTCCACAGCTTCGGCAAAAGATATTATAGCATTCTTATGATTTGGCATTTTAATTTAATTAAATTAAGGCCAACATTCTTATCTTTTTACCTTGATCAAGCTCTCGTAGACAGCTCATCCAGACTCTCCTCCATTTATTCAGCACATTGAAATAGCGAATAGAGAACTAGAGTGCAATTTCTTGTCTGGTGGCTGTCTAGCCGCTGTGGCGTCTAGCGTCTGCTTCGCTGAATCATATCAACAAGTTGAATGCTAGCGATAGCGCGCTATCTCTTCAATCTTATATGAAAATAAAAGGCAAAATGTACTTAGTCAAAGAAATAAGTTATTAGTTTACTAGTCTGCTGGATAGGGAAATTTTTCATTTTCTTCTCTGCATTACCGTGTAACAGGAAATATAAAGGAATGCTGTAATTGCTTAGCAGGGCATTACGGTAGTAAAATGTTATTCCTAGGACGTCAATATACTCTACTTCATTAATACTGTGCTGTAAACTATATTATGTATAGTATTTAATTGAAAAATACTCGCAGCAAACCAAGGTGTTCTTACAGTAGGAGGTAAAGGTAAATCGGTAATTTCTTGTTATCACTCGTTTCATTATGTCCAGCATACAGTACAATATTGTGCATACCTTATGAAATACTGTAGTATGGAAATGCTCCGAAATGAGTGTATTGTTCTTTAATTTGATTTTATTCGATGTAGACTGAAGTAAGCCTATTTTATGATGCATTATGTTGTAATTAATTATAATTTATTTATTATGGCTAATAGTGAATGTTTTTAAGTTAGAGGTTTTACGATCACTTTCCCACTACACAGCTGTGCTTGGTGAATTGTCAAACATGTGTAATTACAAGTAAATACTCTTCTCGTAGACTTGTTGCGTAGTCAACTTAAAACGATAGATTATATTATCCATAGACGACTGCAGGAGCCAGATGTACTGTACGTTAAGGCATGTTCAGTAGAGCTGTCCAGAATACACCTAGTTAATTAAATAAGTTCCATTTGGACAATTCCATATCGAAATAATTCTAGACAGTGGACAGCTCTAAATTGTTAAGCTTATACAATAGAATTTATCCATAATTATAATTACTAATCGTCTTTGACTTGCAGAGGGTAGCGAATATTCAGAGTTGCTGTTTACTGAGTATAAATAACATTAATCTGTTAGTACAGGAGCCTTACAGTCTTTAGATTGTATTGCTAATGAAATTTATCGCCTTTTATTGACTTTTCTGTGTTATAAGTAAAAAGCTATGAATCTGTACAATCGTTTTAAATGCACGTTTGACACTTTATTCCCACTCCTCTCCATGTCAACATTCAAGAGTAGCATCAGTTTGGTAGTGCAGAAAGCTTATATATTGTATATTCAAATTAAAGATTTAATTTAATTTATCGATATGTACAGTTGCTTCCTCTGTGCAGCATGGCAAAGTATAACTTATGACACGTGTTTGGACCGCAAAATGCTATACTTCATTCATCACGTAATTAAAAAGTGTTAAAATCATATCGTGTAGACTGATAGGAAAGTTGGATGTTTTTCGTAGCTGAACATATTTGTACCTAAACTTGAAGCTTTTGCGCCAGATGGCTAAAACTCACCAGCAAGACTCTGACACTCTCGATTTCCCTATAGCAGTTCAACTATCAGGTAACTGAATCACTGGTCATTAAGAAAGTATTTGTGCGAAATATCAATATTTTTTAACAACCTACAATTAATATGATGTAGTTATACGGATATAATCTGAGAGAATTTATTCATAGCTACTTGATCAAAGATCTGCATTATCAAGCATTATAGGAGTCATTGTATCCTGTTTTCAAGATGTAAAAGTGTTATCCAGCACAATGCTATACTGTATTTAGTTTCCTTGTATGCAAATAATATGTAGATCTACCGGACTGCAGTAATATGCAGATAGATATGACCACGGACTTGCACAGATCCGAATCGTTGAAGAAATTGGAAAAGAAATCATTTGGAACAAGAGTTCGAGTGAATTGTGTTACAATTGCTTTATTTCGCTTTGGTACGACTGTATACGCTATAGAAGATGCATGTCCTCATCTAGGTACAAAAAAACTTGGGCTAGAGTTACCTCTAGATATTTAGTAGACTGTATGTTATCAATGGAACTGTAATTTTTACACTTGTTATCCCTTCTGTATTCTGCCACAAATTTACTTTTAGGGAATCAACAGATCGTGTATTGATGATGATAAATTGTATGCTTTTTTTACTTGCTAAATATAATTATTTATGCTTAGGTGGGCCACTGCATCTCGGTGACATCGAAAATTTAATCAGTGAAGATCAACGTTTGGTCCCTTGTATAGTGTGTCCTTGGCATCGATGGACGTTTAGATTGGATAATGGTCAACGAATCCGAAAGATTATGTCTGACGTCGGTGATCTCGAATTGATTCGAACCACGGGTAATTTCACAATTCATGGGGCCTGTGGTGTTGGTGTTAAGCTTTACACTGTATTAATGGATAGCAATGAAAATTTATACATACGATTTCATCAATTTGATAGTAAATTGTTCAGTGGCAAAGACATCTGTCTATAAGTATTCTCAGTAAATAATGTTACTATATCTGTATTATGAAATTTTGAGATTGCCGTTGCTTACAATGTGGTTGCTTTATCAAATTGACATTAAATACGTTAAATTACTATCTTCAACATTGTAGTCCATCGCTACGAGTAGAATAGCTGGATAGTGAAACGTCTTTCTTCCAATGCAAATGTAATATCTCAATATTGTATTGTGTATATATACAGCATAGAATCTTACATTGCCTTCTAGCTATTGACTTTGTCAATTATCCCTGCTGTAACATGTAATATACATATACCTAAAGTTATCTATAAAAGGAGGTAAAAGACAATTCACGTTCAGTAGTCATTATTGTTAAAGGTTACCCTTTTGCTGAGCTTTGCTACAATATTCCAGTTATTAAAGTTGGAAAGCATGGGCTGCCAATCAACTATTTATCAATCATTTGACCGTACTACTTATATGTGAATGATACCTTTTCTTTGTACTATGATGTAGAAGTTATAATGATGAGTTGATTCATCATAGATCAATTTTGTCATGTATATGTACACCACTCTAATAGAGGAGATTATAGTGATAAAAGAAAGCGGTTCAATTTTTGTAATTTAATTCATTCATTTGTCTTATGATACTGCTAATTTATAATTATTCATGAAACAATTTTGCTTGGATGTCTAAGAAAGCTTAGGATCATTATTGCACATCTTGACGCTTTGTTCCGACCACAAGAAAACATTCAATTGCAAGAGCGAATTGATTGTACTTGTTACAAACAAATATTCATTCATTCCATCAGTTATGTTACTCCAGTCATGGTGTAGCGTTGTAAACTGTTACTGTAATCACGACAACGGCAACTCTTTCTCGCTACCAAAAAGTCGCTGCCATGTTTCCATGATCTTAAACTTGCTTGTGTTTCAGATAAAAATACACAAACGTCTACTTGTTGACAGATTTATAGCAGCTATTTTCGTCTTGCATTGTGTAACCGTTGTATAATCACGGCGAAAAACAGACAATCATTTTGTACACTTTGATTTGAATTTACTAAGAGAGACAACTGCTCCATTCATGGTTTGTTTACAAGTACAAGTATGTGCTTTGGTTACGGTCGTAAGGCGTCTGAAGGAGTCCGCCTACTTGTACCCTAATGCAATAATATATCGGAAAATGATTTAATAAATATAATCATCATTATTCTATACTAGAGTTTTGAGTTGATCGGTTATTAATTAATTTCATATCGAACGGCAACGGTTCCTTTTTTTATTTTGCGCGTATTGGCTGGCCCATTGTAGGAATTGAATATTGACTAATAACAGTCGATTTTGGACAGATTACATGGATTCATCATAATACATTTCTATCGCTTGTATTGGAAATATATCCACCAATTTTAGAGCGACAAAATAAAGGTAAATGTATAGATTGACGATGACCTCTTGGTTTAATCGCTATCCTGTCTACTGATGTTAAAGTCATGCTAGTTGATCGTCAACTTAGCGCTCAGCGTATTTTAGTCAGATTACAAGGGGAAAAATGATGACAATGAGAAGAAAAATAGCTTTTGTGCATGTCTAACTGACCAATTACCGACATTATATGTATGACATAGAATCTGGTATTTATTGCGTTGATATGTAGACTAGTAAGAAAAGAATGGAGTTTTGTTATTGAAGTAATTGTAAATAACTTGTAAATTAGTCATTAAATGATTAATTTATGCTAATTACTGTATAGTATTTCAAGCGTCATTATAGGATACGTATTAAGGTTATACAGTACATTAAAATGCTACGTTCAAGAGTAACGTGTTGACGGTTGGCTTTTCAATCGATCAGTGTGTCAGTGATAAAGACCGAATTTTGGGACATGAAGTATGTTGTAAATTAACTTTGGAAAAGGATCTTTTGCAGCTATCTATCCAGTGGCGAGGAAGTAAGTGATGCTACGTATACTATGAGTGACATCATAAATTGGATGTCTTGTGTGATAGAGTTACTATAATATTATACTGTATAATCGATGGGAAGACATGTGTCACTTGAAAATCCAAATTTGTTTTGATGGTTTACGCTATCTGCTCGGTTTGCTCGTTGTCAAAGATTTCTACTGCTGTACGCTGATATATTAAGTGACAAAGAGTACAGTATATGATTTGCCCACATTCGATCCCAAGGTGATGATGAAGCATGAACATATAGCGTAGGGCTATAATAATGTTTTGTTCACCGTTATTCTCTGTATTATCTATCCATAATCATAGTAAATAGATTAGATAATCAAAAATATGATAAAAACATGATGGACAAGTAACAATACAGTCTTTGTTTCAATCGATCCAAAATAACATCATTTACAATTATTAGCCATGGTTGTGAGTGACTTTAGCATTTAAAACAAGCATTACGATTCTATTCTAGTAGTGATTGACGTTATAAGAATGTCCACATTTATTCGATGATGAGGTAGAGTCGTATGTACACATGTCTCAGAGTAATATAGAATAAATAATCAATTTTATTATATACTGTATAATATTGTATCCTAAGCAAATAGGACATCTTGAAATGCTGCCGATACCGACACTTGTTTATTACCGTAAGGAAAGTTTTCAACAGCACAAGAGTCGATGCGTAATGACTCTTCAACACTGATGATGATATTTACAGTGGTAAATATTTTTTTCTTGGCAGAACTGATTAGTGTAGTTTATATGCTAAGAATAGGTAAGCAAGCGGCTATTCAACCTTGTGATTATGAATAGAGAAGATGCTTCTTTTGTCGGATTGACAGTTCCACACCAAGTATCAGTAGACAGTTATAGAGCGGCATAAATTAGTTGTAAGTACAGTTTCCTTACACGCATCGATCGATGATGATAGAGTACAGATTTACAGACAGTAGTGCCATTACTGCGACAATCGTCTCTACTGTAGAGAGTTCGAGCATTCCACTGTTGACTCCAGCTCACCACTAGTTCATGATGATCGGCGTCGCTATCAACAAACAATCAACACAGAAAGCAGCCCATGCGTAGCAAAATACGTCATTATCGTTTTTGTTTTATTCATTTACATGGGCTATTATCATGCTATATTATTCATGTCTTTTATTGATCAGGATATTATTGTTATTTATTAATGCTGTGCAGTAATTTATACGTAAATGGTGTCAGACAAAGTTGCCATTTTCCAAGTCATAGTTTTGTCAACATTTTATCCAGTCCTATCCATTATCTTTCCTTTTCTGATTGAATCATTGAGGGTAAATTAACGTAACTTACATTACAAATGATATGGCTTTAGGCATTTGGGCATAGGGTAGTCATTTTTGGACTTGCATTGTGCAATATCCTCGTCTAGTACAGTATATTCGATTGATCCAGACTTGCAATTGAAGACGGTGAATGATCGATGTCCTCTCGTTACATTAACCGAACCCTCGCGATGTGGATATGTCCTATCTACGAGTGATATCGAGTCAGGTATAGCAGTATGCTGTATTTTATCGACTCGTTGTGATGGGGGTTCGATTCTTTTCCTTCTACTTTTAGCCTGCCTACTGTATCGAGTCTGACAGTAGCATAGTAGTACTGTACAGTACGTCGAGCATGAACGTCACTGCCTACGTCACTGTCTGCTTCTTGTACAGTATCGTTTGGACTCGGCAGTACTGTAGATAACATACTGTACACTGTAGAGCTCTTGTAGTACTGTACTGTACAGTATACTGTAGTAGTATTCAAGATGCACCAATTCATTTGGGCTACACAGTATAGCGCTGGACCATGTTTTGTAAAGCACAGTCGTGGATTGCGGCCAACGGGGCGACCTTGTGAACTGCAAAGTGCAAAATTTTATGACGCGTTACGAGAGGACAAAAATCGCAGTACAGTCATTTAGTCCATTTTCAGCCATAAGCATTGAGCAAGCTCTCGGCTATTGACCGTGTCTGAAGGCTTACCTCTGACAGGTCTAGACTGACTTGACGAATAAGATCAGTACAGTACAGTGTTTTGTTTTTTGGATACTGTAGAGTGTACAGTGCGAGTACTGTACACTCTACAAGTCGATTACTATAGCGTCAGCCAGCGGTTGCATGACACAGCAATCGATCGATGGCGTACCGCACCGCACCGCACCATACCGTATCGAGGAGATTACAGTACTTAGTACTGGCAGTCCAATGATCGTACTGTACTGTACTGTACTGTAGTCTGTAGCTGCACTCCACTCGGTTTGATTGACTGGCCGAGTAGAAATTGTACCTATCAGCGACAAGCTGTTTGTATACTATCTAATACTCGTTATTAGATAGCACTCTGTCAATCAGTAAAGAGAGAGAGAGAGAGATTATCCTCGTTGAGCTTGGTTGTGTCTTATTTTTATTTTACAGATCGTCTACAGTATCCATCGCAGGCTCATCGAGGTGCCAAGATTGCAATTCTTCCATTCATTAATTGACCAGTGGATCGTTATCGTCTTACTGGATTGATATCCATTCTTGCTTGATACAATACTAGTACCAGTCTCATTCCTTCCATTGGCAATCCAAGCGTTGCTTTATTTGATTCATTGTGAGTACGCGGTGTTGAGAAGAAAGCTCCAGGATTGAGGGGAAAAAAAAAAAAATGGCCGATGAACATCAGTTTGTCGGGCCTTATATATTGGAAAGAACCCTTGGTAAAGGCCAAACAGGTAAATTACCATTGCCATTGTGTTAAACTAAACTACTGCAAATCAATCATCTATCGTCACTAGTTTATCCTTCACGTATCGACGTGTAGACAAGGAATCCATTTCCTTATCATTAATAGCATGATCATCACCAGCAAGCCAATCGGGTGTCCACACTACAAAATGGACATAACTGTATTGTAGCGATAGTCTCCACCATAATCATTTCAGTCGGTTATCTCACTGTCGTCAAACATCATGATTATAGAGGTAGACAATAAAAAGATAGATTGGACAAGGCTGGCTAGTTTATCCTACCAGTAGAATGAACAGGTATCACAGTCCGTCCAATAATCCACATTAGTCGTAACGCGCTTACACTACAATATGAGGATCACAATCATAATAAAAAATGACCGATAACCAGCGTCTACGTAAACTTGTTAATCGTTTCAACACTGAATAACATACGCTTGAAAGCAGCATTCAATAGCCTGGTAAAAGAACGATGGATAATTATTTTTCACTATAGCAGTCAAAACATGTTACTTGATCGTTTGCGAGCCATGCCTAATTGCTGTGGATCAATTCCAACTTGTATACTAACATGCATTTCTGGCAATTTTTTTTTTCTTGGCCCATATTTTGGATGCTTTAGGTTTAGTCAAGCTAGGAATTCACTGTCAAACTCGTAAAAAAGTGGCTATCAAGATTATCTGTCGTGATAAACTGAGTAAATCTTTGTTATCTAAGGTTAGTTGGAACATTTGCATTTCAATGATAATGATGACGGTCATGCTAGGCAGTAGTAGCAAAAAGAGATTAAGCGTCAATGATACCATCCAGAATAACGTGATATCCTGGCACAAACTTGCACTCTATTTCTTGCCTTGATCGCAATCAGACGCCCATTTCATTGATATCCATTGCTAGCAATGCAAAATCGTCCAATCTCATGACAAGTCCAGTATTGGCCTAAAGGCATAATTAGGTTAAATTGAATTGTTTGTTGGATAAAATACCTTTCGTCTACATGATTCTTTTACTCGCTCCTTTTCAAAGCATCCATCATTTGCCAGTCATTGATTCAACGCGTTGTATATATATAGATCAAGAACGATCTAGATGAATACATTTCTTTTATCCATCGCTAACTGTATTTGATCGAGTGCTCATCACTAGTGATCGATCCTACGAGAATCCACTCTTCTCTTCTTTTAATAGACAATTTGAAGCGAATTGGCCTATTTTGAATCCCTTCATAATATTGTCATCGTCATGATTTACAGTATATTAGAATATGTCAAGCAGCAGTTGCATACTCATTATAATACAAGTATAAACAGTATCATCATCCACATTGAAATTATTTTTTCTTTATCTTTTTGATATGCAGGTATTTTTTTTTATTTATTGATGCTATCATTTTCTCTTTTCTCCATATAAGTCTTACGCTTATCGACTAGTGTAATGCAATACTATCGATCAGTTTTTCGATCCATTCATAAACTGATATTGAGAGCGGGAGAAAAGTTTTCCATCGTGGCAGTAACGACTTGCTCTTTTGTGCAGTCGTCAATAACACAATTTAAAGTCGACAATATGGCCCCTTTGATTTCCAATGTACAGCCCTGTAGTCATGGAGTAAAACACGAGTAGGAAAGAAAAAGGGATAGATCACAGACTAAATCGATATTTTACATTGATGGCTGAATGAATACGAATGAGAATCGATTGTGAGAAATAATAAATTTACGAGTGATTTTCTACCCATAACCTTGATGTTAGCGACATCAACATTCAAGACTGTTAATTTATCTTTAGCACCTTTACATCGTGTCAATAGAGAGATGTCCGTGTAAAGCGTTAGTTTACACCATTCCAACGGCATACTCCATGTTATTCTAGCCTTCTAATTATTCCTCAATCTTTCCACTCGAACCTATACTGTATATTTTTTAAATTGATAACAACACCAATTAATTAATTGTAATCTATTATTCTTTTGCCTTGAAAGGCTTGTTAGAACAACCCGCGTATTTACACGAATTACAACATTTATGCAATCTTGCTAACGATGTGATCGCCTTCACGACAGCAATCCTACATAATGGAATTAATTTATAGCCAATCTTCTTCATTGCTATGGGGCTTGCTATTGACTGGCTACATACAAATCTTTTCCACATGCCATTAGTTCTATTTTGTGTGTGTGTGTATGTGCATGCCAAAGTCTGAATTATAATCTATTGTATCAGAAATGCAAACAGGATTACTGTCTACTATAACCGGCTGCGATTTTCTACTATAGGAGTATATGCTTTAGCATAAATCGATAGCACATTAAGTATTAACGATCCTCCACCTCCCCTGAATCGTCGTAAGTTGTACGCGTCCCTGGAGCTACACGAAGTGTGCTAATGTTGAAAAATTAGTTATCCTATCCACAAATCGATAACGCATTACGTATTAACTATCCTCCACCCCCCTGAATCGTCGTAAGTTGTACGCGTCCCTGGAGCTACACGAAATGTGCTAATGTTGAAAAATTATTTATCCTATCCGCGTTATAATCCAGCCAATTCATATTCCTTGCTACTCTACAATCTTGTCGACATAACCACTTATAGCCAGCAAATCATGATGAATAGTTATAGTACCTGTCGTTATTATGCGAGCTGTAGGCGTATTCGTAAGAAAGTAAAATCGAGAATGAAAACTTTCCATTTACAAGTCTAAATTGAATTTTTTTTAAAATAGGCCCAATCCAATATGAGACGTTAGCT
The DNA here is from genome assembly GCF_000150275.1 of Trichoplax adhaerens. Classification (NCBI taxonomy): domain Eukaryota; kingdom Metazoa; phylum Placozoa; class Uniplacotomia; order Trichoplacea; family Trichoplacidae; genus Trichoplax; species Trichoplax adhaerens. Next base: position 7,465,444 of record NW_002060943.1, on the reverse strand, counting down.
AAATCAAATTGAATCTATTTTCACAAACGCTTTATCGTACTATAAATGATATCAAAGTAGTTATAATCTACAAGATGAATCAAGAATAATTTCACAACGATAGAGTAAAGACTAGTTTGTTGATGGCTTTCTTTTAGCTTTATCGTACTATAAATGATATCAAAGTAATTATAATCTACAAGATGAATCAAGAATAATTTCACAACGATAGAGTAAAGACTAGTTTGTTGATGGCTTTCTTCTAGCTTTCATAGCTACATTATTGTTATTGAGCTAAATACTAACTGTATATGCGAAATTCGAGTAGGTGTGATATTTGAAACACTCCTACTGTACATACTAACCTACAATACCTGGATCGAATCAGATCACAAAGTATTTTTGATCACAACTAACTCGCCACAGTGAACATAAAATGAATACAGTCACTCTGCGAGAGAGATGAAAAGTGGAGTAAAGAATGAAAAATCGCCATCAATAATGACTCCCTGGTATCAATTGATTATTAAGTTAATAATCCTTTCAAATTTTATGATTGTAGGATAAATTTTGATATGATTTCTTTGGGTTGGTAACGATATAAGAAGATATTGTATTAATTATATGTATATCATTTATTTTTACAATCTTCACCAAATCAATAACTAGAATTGATCCGCTATTCAACAATATTCTTAATACTTGCCTCTATTCTCACATATTCAAGTAAAAAGCATAACATAAACTGATGACAAATCTCTCAATTTATAGTAGTAGACTACTGTATCTTTCCCAACACTATTGAAGCCTTGTCAAAGGATATAAAATTGAATTTTATCTCTATTCTAATGTACAAAGCGTACACTATCCAACACCGATGCATCTAGTGGAGATGTCCACCGTTTTCAAGTCATGCAGACTCTAATTTCACTTATTTTATTAGTCTACTTAAAGCTTGCATAAAAAGAATTGTCGAAACTATGTTAGTGATGTTAGGGAAAGACAGTTAATTCTCTCTAATCAATAATTTCTTTTGATAAATTATTTACTAGCTATTGCTATCATTTAAGTCAAATACATGCTTGATTTCGTTTAATTTAGGTTGAAAGAGAAATTACGATCATGAAATTGATTGAGCATCCACACGTTTTGGGATTATTTGATGTATACGAAAATAAAAAAATGCTGTAAGTATTTTTACTGATCGGATAGATTGATGACTACTAATTTATCTTATGACTGGTACTCTAGAAACAACTCATCTTATTTCATGTAGTAATATTGACTGTAGTCTTTATTTTCATCAAAATTCTTTCAATTCTTTTCCTATTTAATATCGACATTGAATTTTTCTAGATTTATCCTCTAGATGCTTCTTTTTGCCTGCTTTTTTATGTTTTCATTCTTTTTTTCTTATCTTTGATCCTTTCTATCGTCATTGATGAGGCTTTCTTTTTTGATCAATATGTGATAGCATAGTATAAAAACCCCCATTTTTTATATGGTTATTTCAGCTAGAAATCAATTGTTCCTATAAATTATTTTACAGTAATTTTGAGTATAGATAGGATTATGGATAATATCTTCGTTTTATTTTTCATTCTATTCCCATTTGTTAACAACTAGGATTTAGGAATGCTTGTACTAATATATATTCTATCTTACTGAGAACTTGTAATTCAATTGTATTTTAGTTACTTAGTTCTGGAACATGTCAGTGGTGGAGAACTTTTCGATTATTTAGTCAAAAAAGGTCGCTTGTCGCCTAAGGAGGTACATTGTTATGCCTAGAAGTAAAATGATTTTCTTCATTGCTTGTCTATTCATCATCTCTTCACATTCTTTAGAGTGATTTCAAAAATAAACGTAAAGCATTAGATACTGAACAACTGTATCACAGTAATACAGTAACTATAATGTAATGATTGAACGCGAAATACTGTATAACGGAATTGACATGATGAGACCATCATCATCATCAAATATTTATACGCATTCTATCAGTACTATGAAAGAAATAACCTTGTCAACTTGCATATAATCTACCATACCTTTATACAGTATTTTCCGCCTTTTTCAAAGGCATTCCCCTACTAGTATTCTTTTTTTATGTTCTGTCTACAATCATCTTCCAAGTTGTAGTATAAATTGTATAAAAATAAAATTTTAGCTTTATCAAGGATATTCTAATTGAATGTATCACTTCGTGATAGAGTAATGTAGTTCCTATTATTTTCTTGAAAATGGATTCTTGAATACTTATAGATTGACTGTCATCCAGTTATAGACTACATAGTCATCAATATACTAAAATAATCGCCTACCTTCTGAACTGCTACCAATAATGATTTTTAAATATGACTATTTAATGTCAGGGTGTAGTTTTGGTTATAGTACTACACTTTATTGTTCTTTAAATCGCTAAAAAAAATATCTGATTCAATTATAACGATATTAAATACTGTTTACTAGAAAAGTAGAAATCATGTATCTCACAGTAAAGTATTATAAGCCTGTAATTGCTATATAACAAGCTATTTGGCACTATTTTAACTATTCTATTAAAATGGAGCATATTGATTTTATTTTTTGCTTGAGTTCTGATCACAATTTTGTTATAAATTTATCAAGATCAATAAAAAATAGTACAATGGAACAATAACCACCAAAATAAAATAGTTACCAAACGTAACATTAATGAAATATCTATCACATATAATAAAATCATTGATCATTTTACTTGATTATAGGCTAGGAAATATTTCAGGCAAATCATTTCTGCTTTAGATTTTTGCCAGAGTCACTGCATTTGGTAATGATAATATCATAATCTAAACGTATCATATTCTTTCTTTACTCCTAGTAATCAATCATCTTAAATCAATTTTTAACACTATATACATTTTAAAATGAAAACTGTTCCTAATTGATGCACCGAAAATACTACCATTAATGTTAATGCTTTTTGCGGATATCTTAAGCCATCGCGATTTGAAACCTGAAAATTTGTTGCTGGATGGTAAAATGAATATCAAAGTTGCTGATTTTGGCATGGCCTCTTTACAGGTATTGACAACAAACGCGACGAATTTTCAATAATTTATTTCCACTGTAGTCGTCAACTCAAGTGATACTAACATTTCACTGCATATTTGTTCTATACTATTTGTTGTATTAATAAATAGAAAATGTTAGTTGTCTTATTTACTACTCCAACTACTTATTATAGATTAAATTTATCGATTATTGTTTATTAAAATATACTTCATGGTCTAATCCCTTTTTTACTACGTTTATAGGTTGAGGACGCAATGTTGGAAACTAGCTGTGGGTATGTATGGCAATATCAAACAGTAATGCATGTAGACCTGGATACCTACTCATAGTTCAGCTCTACTTGCTAGAGGATCTGATAATTACATTATCGTAAACCTTATCAGAAGTGAAAAATATAATGTATATTATATTATGTATATTATAGTCAGTACGCGATAAAATATTTTTGCGATAACTAGTCATCGACTGGATAGCCTTTAATCTATCATAAGTCATTTAGGTAAAATATAAAGGTTTCGATGTGTTGTTTGTATACTATTTTGAAGCTTGAGCTTAAATCATAATCAGTTATATATAGTAAGTATTCTGATAGACTGAAGAGAATATTAATTGCTCTTTAATTGGATCAGTCCTTACTAAATCAATTTATGAGCACTGAATAAGCACCCAGATTAGACATCGTTAGTTTTTTATTGATTTTTGTTACTCTCTTCAATCGATATGATACCCTACTGAACAACATACACAGTTCTCCTCATTATGTGTGCCCAGAAATCATTAGGGTAAGCTTATTTTGCACTGTGTTCATAAATAAAATGGTTCCTATTAATTATTAGCTATCAGAGAATAGATATCATAATTGATAGCGTATTTTACTTTACTTTCTAGGGAGAAAAGTACGATGGTCGCAAAGCTGACGTCTGGAGTGCTGGTGTTATTCTTTTCGCTTTATTAGTCGTAAGATTTACATTGTTTTTTTTTCATTTTATCTTTATTCGCATACCGAAATAAGATCCATCTCATCGAATTGCATATGCAATTTCTAATCATTTAGGGATCATTACCATTTGATGATGAAAATCTTAGAAGGCTATTAGACAAGGTTAATATGCAGATACTTTACTTCTGCTACAGTCTTTAGTAAATTTAAAACGCGAAGTAATAACAATATTTTAATCGATAATTATATAATTTAGTGTACATAGTCAGGTGAACAATTCTAACAGTTTGCCTTTTTAATAAAGGTCAAAAAAGGCAACTTTAGCATTCCTGATTTTGTGCCCAGCGAATGTCAAGATTTATTGAAACGCATGATAGAGAAAGATCCAGAAAAAAGATATTCGGTATAGAGGACTGTAAATCTCTATTGTTGTCGAAAGTTTAATGTTACTGTAATCTTTCTATAATTGATTTCTTCTGGCAAGATCGCTTATAATAATAGAACTTATAGATTATTTTGCCAACAATTGATTCATTTATTTCATTCTGTTATTATTAGATTGCAGATGTTTATAAACATCCATGGATGAAAGAGTTAGTATCTCTCTTACTAAATTGTTAAAATTTTATTTTTAACCAACATCTTACGATTATGTCATTGATGTACTGCATATACAATATATAGCTACTGCGGAGAGGTGGAATTAGAAGCACCAATGCAAGATGTAGTCCAGGTAATATACTCTGGAGTTTCCTTGATATAATATTTGGCCAACGCAATCTTCATGGGAAATATCATGATACAATCTCATTACGATTTTTAATAGCAATTCAAATTAATGATTACAATTAAATATTACAGACAGAGATGATTTCTTCTGAATCTATGATCGATCTTGATGTATTCGATTCAATGACAAGTTTGGGATGCTTTAAAGATAAGGATGACTTGAAGAAGAAGCTTTTAGACCCACAGTAAGTAATAATTATCATTATCCTTAGCGTACGCGTATACAACTATTATACCCTATACAGTACTAACTTTGCTTGTAGCTAATTAATCAGTCCTATATTTGACCTATTGGTACAAAATTTTCTGTTTCATTTTGCAGTCACAATACGCAAAAAGTTGTTTATTACCTTTTACTTGATCGTAAACTTCGCAAGCCAGCAGTGAACGATGTTGATCCTTTCTTTGATTTGGATATCTGTAAGAGAATTATTATGTTTGATTTAACTCGAATCTTTTAATGTATAATTGTAAATTTTATGCTTCTACTACTTTTCTAAAGCTGATCCACCGCGTAAGCGAGTAGATTCATTTAACTCTCCTCGTCAGTCTCCAAGGTTAGTGGAGTGCTATTAAAGATTGATATAACTGTCAATAGTCCTGTCTTTGTTTTAAGCCTGAATTATAACGAAATTAACAATAATAGGCCCATCAGAAAACTTACCGATACACCGCCTATCACAAGACCTCGATCAGTTACTGTGTCTTCGTAAGGCAACTTAATTTTATAGACATCACACGACGATATTGGATTATATTTAAGATAAGGAATACTAATCTTGTTTATATTAATAGAGCTGGATCTCCTCAACCTCTTAATGTGCCATATACCAATAAAAGAGATATCAAAGTGGATAATACTCCTAAGAGAATTAGCCAGATTGACCTTAGCAGCGACGATGATAATGGTCGCCCGGGAACTCCGGCTAAAGATGATGGAACGAATGGCCAGAGTCCGCAATGGAAGTCAAAAATATCTAATATTAAGAAATCTATCATTGGTACACCTAGATTCCACAGAAGGAAGATGATTGGTATGGTATCATTGATCCTAAAATAGTAACCAGTTCATGAACTAAGCTCAATACTTTTTATCCATCGTAATTCTCTTTATCAACAGTCACTGAACCTGGAAATGATGATTCTACACCCACCATAGCTCCGGATTCACCCGAGTAAACTTAAATATATTCTTGATACAGTGATTATAGTAGATTTATACTAAATACATTTTTACCTCATATAACAATTTAGAACTGCGGTGAAAAAGTCGTGGTTTAGTCAGTTAGTTGGCAACATCGATTCTGATGATGTAAATACAAGAATTTATTTCGTTTTATTTCATTTTTATTTAATGATAATATGGTGATTCTTTTATATTAATATATATAGCATTGAATATCTATTCTTACATTTAAAAATTTACATTGATAGGTTTTCGTCATAATCAAGGATAAAAACATCTCTATGATAAAAGCAGACTTGATACAAGCCTTGCTCTCGGTTAGACATTAGAATTTATCTTTAACTATTACCTAACTACGATTTAAACATAGAATTTGACGTAAATTGACATTGATGATTTCGTCAATTTCTTGAATAGATGAAGGATCTTACTCATCAGGTTACTTCAGCGACTCAAATTATCGCAGAAATTAAAAAATCATGTAAGTTTCTTTAACTTTTTGTAAGAGATAAATATTACCTAGATGTAATAAAAGATGTTGACAAATCCCAAGTTACTTTTGTAATTAACTAAAAGTGGCCTTGTTGTCAATTTATTATAGCCGTATTCCAATCTAAACCGCTAAAGTTTATGATCAACATTGAGAGCTCCAAAACGAATTCAGATAGTCTCTACTATACGGTTACAATGAAGTTATTGACATGTAAGTGATTAGTGTGCAATTTTAGTAATGAACTATATAGGTTGAGCGCTTATTATAATTATACAGTAGTGGATCGAGTTGAAACTTACACATGGTGCAATTGTTTTCTTCAAAATTAGCTGGGCAAAAAAGACGATTTAAAAAGATTGCCGATAATATTCAGAAGGTATTGCTTCTTCCACGCTCCGCAGCAGCTGGCGTTGTGAAACATATGAATCTATCAGATAGTGACAGCGATGATGGAGACTTTTAAAGATTTCTTTAGTGTGATATCCATTTATGTGGTGTTTTATCATCTTAGTTATTATTCGTATAAAATTTTAAGCTTTGAATGCATCTTACAATCTATAAAGTTAATGGATAGATTTTCTTAATGTTCTTTTGCGGACAACTTCAATTAGTCACTAGGTTATGCGAGTATTACATGAAAAATGTATAGAGTATACTACCTCGTTCCCTAACTATAATTAATGATAAACTTTGGCACAAGCATTCTTTAATAGGCCAATATTAGGAAATTTAGAACATGCTACAATTGTGAAGTGAATTTTTTCATTGGCTATTTTTAAATTACCTTTGGCAGTGAAAATGTTCTTAGCCGAAACCATATGACTATACTAATTTGTTTAAGCTAGCGAATTCGAAGTTCTACTGCAATCAGAATCTTAATTAACAGTACGTCAGATCGTACACATGCACTTTTTGCTACCCGAGAAGAAAAACAACAAATTGCATTATACTCAACAACTTTCACTTTTATAACCAATATCTTTAGCTTATTTGGTCTTTCACTCATTTTAGACAGTGTTTAATTTTTTGTTGAATAGAAAGAAAAGTCCGTCCGTCAATGTAAATATGTATACGTGTAAGACATTTGACTGTGTTTTTATTACACAATCTGATATGACATAAAATTTTTTGTAAAGTTCCTATAACAATAAATGGAGTCTATCTATAACAATGACAGTGATCGATTTTAAAAGTAGCAAGAAATATAACCGTGCTGTTGTGTATATCAACTTTGCAATCTTCTATACAGTAGTGTAAAAAATTTTTATTGACAAAGTCTATATTCTACTATCCGTTGCATGGGTATGCAATTAAGTTGTTGCTTTTAGCATTTGTATTAAATCATCTAGTGGACTCGTCTCCTTTTCATCTAATAAGTTAAACTCTCTAGCAAATAGTACATAATGTAAGAGTAATGCATTTAGATGTGTACTCTCTTCGAGATCAATTATAGTTTGAAAATGTGAGTGATAGATATGTGCGATAACATGAAATAATATTTTAAAAATTTTCTTAATAATATTTTGAAAGCAAGAAGGAAATTCTGTGCCTAGAAATAGTATATAAAGGAGGAGCGAAAAAATAATTAGTACTATTTAATTAAGAATAAAGATTTACATTGGCTAATTCAATTTATAACATAAGTTTAATGCAGTATGCATTACAATTCATTTAAATAGTGTTATGTCTTGTCCCTATCAACTACTAGTATGGTAGATTAAAACCAGTGATTGTCTGATATCATGATGCTTAGCGATACCTATAACTAGACAACACGAATACGAGTTGACATTATTCGCGTATCAATATACAGTACTATAGTTTACAGTATCGGAATTTACCATCGCAATTTGCGTACTGTATGTGCGTCGATATACGTGGATATAAAATTTGTATGTAGGATAAATCGTGAAAGTAATAATACCTTCGTTGACAGTTAAGATCCGAAAATGAACTAATGTACGTATTAGTACTATATCAAGGGGCTCGGCAGCGTTGAAAAGTTATTCAAAATACGATATGATCATAGATGTATATATTATACACTCGGACAGATTATCGTCTAAGGCTTGATGGTATATTCATTGTTGTATTGATGTATTCTAACTATTGTTCTAGCAATATTATGCAATCGAGCATACTCAATCAAGGTCATTACTTAGAACATTTTTCTCCTCCATATACTATGCAATAAGCCATATTAAGATACAAATTAATCGAGCTGAAGTAATAATCAATGTAATTACTTAATATCTTATGACATTGACACAGTGAAATGATATAAATGATTATAATTAGTCTGTTTTCTGCTACGGTACTGTGTGCTATTGCTGATCGACAGTATACACATTATTTTAGAAATGTTAATGCAAAATTGATTCTATATCTAGGTTACTCCATACTCTACTAGATTTCTATACAACGGTTACCGATAATGACGACAAACATATTTTAGTGTAAAAACATTCACTCAATGAGACTGTATAATCCAATGGCAACGGTCATCTTCGCCTAAGGTTAATTATTGTAGCATTCAAACGCTTTTTTATCGTAGTTGATGACCTTAATAATGACGTCTACTACAGCCAAAGGAATAGAAGAGTATCCTACTTTATTCTCGTCATCATTTTTGATCACTCAATTTTATCTATTATAAGCATTAAAGTATTGCAATCGATAACAAGTATATTAGCAATGGATTACATCAAACAATTCTCTCAATATACTCCGCTATTAACTTATATATTGCTATCTATCCAATCGTAGTGAACATACCATATTTAGTTGAGAAAATTTCTTCATCATTAACTTGTTTTTCGATAAATGACATCACAGTATCAATGTACTGAGGTGCTGACAATTTAATTTTCTTATTTTTATCATCATACCAATTGTATTGACTAGAAGAAAAAAAATGCCAATATCGAAGAAATTATGACTAAACAATAACTTTATGTCGTAATCATTTATCGTCATCACATTTGTCTACTAATAGTAAATATTATTTAATACATTCTTATTATTTATTGATGATAATCGGATAAGGATAGATGGTGAACAATATGAAACCAGTAGTTAAGTTATACGCGTAGAACAAAGTACAGTAATAGATGAAAACAATCGTTTCTTTAACACCTCCAGTAGATTATTTTTCCTCTACTAGTAGAGTCTATGTTCAATAAAAGGTATCAAATCTACGAATAGAATGGATTTGATGTAATACAAATCAATCTAAATGAAAGCGAGGTATTTAATAGTTGACATTTTGTCCTAAGACCAATGGTACAAGAAAAGTCTTTCTCTTTTATTAGAACACTATAGGATGGATATCTAGCGTACAATTATCGTCGGGGGAAGTATGAGATTAAAAGCCCCACAACAAAAAAAAATTAGTACTGATGAGCTTGATGATAAAGAATGCCCAAAATATGTGCAGCTTTGAGTAGTGCATTCGCTAAAGGTACCAAAGGTACTACAGTAATTTTATTCTTGTAGCTATAAGCTATAGAACATAACAGCAAAAATTACTCGTCCTATCGCACAAGTCTAGTATTGTATTTCACCATGAAATTAACAAGAGTTAATTGAACTTACGTAGCACCAGCGTTCATGATCGGGCAGTTAGCGGTTGTACACTGTTCGTTGACAGTGCCAAAGATCAAGTTAATATTCTTGAAAAAGTTGACAGCTATAATTACATCATTAACAAGTATAAAGAATGATTAGTATTATCATTTTTTCTCCATAGCAGCTTGATCTTTTTAAACTCAGCAACGTCGACTACGCCTATTAATCCATCAACAAAGTAAAGCTATCCTACTAAAATTTAGCGTATAAAGCCCTATCTAGGCGTAATGATGACATAGTTTCTAATCGAGTATCACTGATGAAAATGTGAGATTTTTAGGGTGTAAAGTAGCGGTTGAATGTTGCCCTATCCATGGTCAAAATAAGTATTAGCGTTGTCGATGTCACGATACACTTTTGCAATAGTTTGTCGGTAGAAATGGTCGATATTTTTATCTAGACAATCAATCATTACGACAGCACCTACTGTATGACCATGACGACATCAAGCGGAAAAAAAAGAAGGAAAATATCTGCAGGGTATCTTACTGTAGGTTAAGCGATTATACAATAATGACATAGTTCAAAAGTCAGATCAATCAAGCCAAAGAGAATCAATCGTTCTATTGGCAAAGTATAGAAAGTACCGATAAAATTGAAGAAAAGAGAGTTTATAGCAAAATGCAGATGTTGGATAAGTGCACTTTAGACAGGTTAAGTTGTACTCGACTATTGACAAGAAAGTATGGATGGTATTTACCATGAGTTGCCAGCCATTCGTTTAAATCGACGCCTGGTGGTAATTTAACACCATGAACAAAATCGAAGTCGACAATCTTATGATGGAGGAATTTACTATCCAAGTAAGCTTTTTTCTCTTCAACTACAGCTTTCTTTTTCCCTTTCCTATACATAAAAGAATGTTGATGTCGATTAGATGGTCGTTATGTTGAACGATGAAGGTGAAAACAAACCGATGTTGACGATAGTCAATGGAGTCCAAAGGAAGAAAGGAGGAAAAATTGGCTAACTCTCTGTCTCTAGTTAACTGATCCTTTAGTATGTAAACAGCCTAGTTTTCTACTATTATTTGTACTGTATATTGTTGGTGTAATATTGTCTCGATGGTGGTAATATCTCAATTAAAATTAAATTGATTTCTATCTTTCTAAAGTAAAATTTAGCCCTACTCCATCACTAGAAGTAAATCTTGTAGTCTATACACACATTGTTCGATCGATTCTACTACAGACGGTAAAGTTGGAAGCCGTGATCAACATTGAATGCTTCAAATCGTTTTCAACTTACCCTAAGCCTAACCATTCCATTGATTTGATCGAGAAAGTATACTAACGCTGCCAGCCGTTATTGACCTTATTATTCGCTGAAGGATTTTGATTCAGACAGTGGATGAGTGTTGGCCGATAGAAATACACTGGTAGCTAGTGGAAACCAATGTCTTGAAATGCTAGCCAATATGACTTGGGTAATTAATAACAAGTCGGTCAAGAGTCCACCAAGTCACAACAGTTTTGAAAGATGATTCTACTCTTCTACTACGCCAACCGATAGACCAGGAGGAGGGGGAGGAAGGGGTAGAAGAAAGAAGAAAACTATAAGAACTTTCTACAGCTTTAGATTGATGCTATTGGATCTCAATTGATTGTCATCAGGAATTGGAAAAAAAAATGGATGCCAAACTATCACGACGAGTTAGCGACCACAGAGATCGATAGGCCAATTAACGTAGACCAATCCAAATACAATAGGAATAACTATGGAAAATAGATTGATGTTTGCGTACCAACGTTAGCTAACTAACTCCGACAAGCTTATGAAGGTGTACAATCCTCACTGCAAATAGAATACAAACAGTCTTTCACAGCTTATGATGAAGCACATCAACAAGACTGTTATAACTGTAATGAGCTATTCAAGTGGATAACACTGCAGTAATAGAGAGAGAAAAGCTATAAATAAATAATAAATCCACTAACAAAAATGCACAGCAAGCAGCCCAACAGTGGAATGGCCGACGTTGGACTTTCGTTGCTGATGCCAGCAAATCCGACGGACGGAAGCTTCTTACTGTACCAAGTACGGTGTGTACACCAGTGAAAAGGACTGTATACTGTAGGCATAGCGAGTCCCGCAGTGGGCTGTCATACAAGAACATATTCTCCCAATCGATACACTGCTTAGACTAACAGTTTAACTCCTGTACTGGTCACTCTATTCCAAGGAGGTGTTGATCAGTCTTGTCAACGAAGGGTGGGGCCCTTAGCTCAAGGATCAAAATAGTTGAACAAGAAAAGCTCCAAGGTGTATATAAAATGGCGTTGATAGTTATGCCAACAAATCAAAATATATCAAGGGATAATAGTGGTTAAAGGTCTACGGCAAAAGTTTTCTCATGAGTGTTTATTGCAGTTTTGGGGACGGCATTTTGTAGGTGGGGGCCCTTACCTCAAGGATCAAAATAGTTGAGCAAGAAAAGCTCCAAGGTGTATATAAAATGGCGTTGATAGTTATGCCAACAAATCAAAATATATCAAGGGATAATAGTGGTTAAAGGTCTACGGCAAAAGTTTTCTCATGAGCGTTTATTGCAGTTTTGGGGACGGCATTTTGTAGGAGCGGTCGTTGTGTTGTAGGAAACCTTTTCTCTTTCCATTCAAAAAAAAAATGGAGAAAGACCCGGAAAGCCCCTCGGTGCCACTACCGCTAATCATTATATATATATATATATACATCTACAATTCACGTAATACAATGGACATAGCATAAGGATTTTTCTCTCCCTACTTGCCCATCATCTCACAAACTAGTCGAGAATCACTCTACTGTAGGCTATTATTACTGTTATAGCAAAACTTTGTGAAAACTTTTACACAGGTCTATTGCACTCATTATTGAATGGTCTATTGTAGTGATGAACAAGTCATTCAATATTGCCAGCGTGAAAGTCCTTCATTTTTGCCTAAAACACTAAACTATGGCAAGCAAAATGTTTTGACTGCAGCCTTGTCCTACTCCAGTTCATACGCTGCTATTATGCAAGCTTAGAAGGTTAATAGTACCCCTGCAAATCTCTTCTGAATATATTCCAAATCATCAGCAATGCGTCGACAGTTAACTGTAGTCCGCTCTTATGCGACTGGTCATAATAATGCCGCACTTCCTTATTATATGATTGTGTTGATAGCACAGATCTGTCTCATTCCTTTTTAAATGGCCTACTGTAGTGATAAACAAGTTCTTCAATATTGCCAGCGTGAGAGTCATTGAATTTACCCAAAATACTGAAGCATTGAAAGCAAAATGTCTTATGTCGTGCTCCAGTTCATACATTGCTATCATGCAAGCTTACAAAGTTAACAGTACCCTCCAAAATCTCTTCTGCCGCTATACATTGCGTATACACTAGGCCTACTGTCTGACTATATTCTAAATCATTAGCAATGTGTCTACAGTAATCCGTTATTATTCAACTAGCCACAACACTGCCGTACTTCCTTATTACATGATTGGATTAATAGCTTAGAATATTAACTATGAAAGTACAACACTATTTGTATTTGATCGGCCAGTTCTCCAATCGATTACTGACTGACTACTATGTTACCTTATTATCTTGACAGGTTGATGAGAGGATATTCTAGTAAACATGAGACAGGATGGGAGTGGGACATAAGGACAAAAATTTCTATATAAAAGACAGTCCTCGTATATGATCACATAGTTAAAACAGGCATCAGAGTGTCACACTAAGCAGTCTATACTCTGTTTTCGTTTCCGGTCCACGCAGATTTCCATAGTAACTAATTCATTATCAAATCATATTGATGCGATAGACTCGATTAACTTCAAATCGGACTATATTCCCTTGAATTTCCACTGATTTCACCAGTAATGATAATTAATTAAGGAACTACTAAGAAACTGCAGGCTCTCAAAGGAGAGTTGCCGGTGTCATTGAGTCAAAGGCTAAAGGCACTGAAAGGACACTTCATGTCCGGACAATCTTAGTAGTTCCTGCCTTGACTATGGACTATTTTTTATTAGTCCGTGCTTTGGTCAACGACAAATTTTTTCTCTTCTGCTATATAACTCAGAGCACAGTCAGCATACAGGCATCACAGACAGAGTAGCTTTGCAACCGAGCTCAATCCCAGTTCGCAGAAGCTATCATTGCACTATTACGACGATTGGCTACATTAAAAATAACAATATTACTATGCCTGATTACTAGAGTAATATAAATACAGTTGATTCATTCAACATCCATTAAAATGCACCTTGCAAACAAGAATATTTAGCTTAGTGTTTGGAATGTCTATCATAAATGCTTCACAGACTTCTAAAGATCTACCACTCATATTTAGAATACCTTAATTATGAGTACCGTTGATTCATTCAAGATCAATAAAAATGCACTATCATCAACTGTATGCCTACTATCGTACAGTAATGTTGTTATTCTCAATTTCCAACTAGAAAAGAACATTTGCACTCATCAGGTACAGTAGTTTAAAGTTAAAAACAATTCCTAGCATCATAGCCATTACTAGACTGTAAATTCATGGGTCAAAGCGATTTTATTTATTTTTCGTAACTCAGTAAAATCGAGTTATACGTACCGAAAAAAGGAAAATATATACTACTTAGATCGACTGTGGATACAGCTTTTACAAAGTAAATTAAAAGTTTTACCATTTTAATACAATGTCATTCTTATAAAATTTCCGAGCTAAACAGTCAATAGAAATGTATAAATAAAATGATTATATCTTGTTTGTGGTCGTTGTCAATACACTCCGAGGTAAGAATGCTCACCAATTTCACAATACAAGCCGATAGAAATCACACAGTTAACATTAGGTGCTACATTTGAAACATTGTAAAGTATGATTAGAGTATAGTTTTTAGTGCAATACTCTTAGTTCAATAGATGACTGCAAGCATAACTTGATTAATATCTGTCAAATGTATATACTGTATCATGCTTCAAATCGGTAGCATAACCATCGTAGATGGTTCTATGCCATTCAACGGCATAGGGTGATCATTATATATATATATATATAAAATACAATTTTAATGAGTAAATACAACTAAAAGTATATATCTCAATATTCTTAAACATAGCTAACAGTAATACCTTTCACGTAGGATTAATTAATTAATTATTATTTCTTGGCTTATTAATGGTTCAATTCTACACAAAATATTATATATAAACTGTACAATGTTGTCATGTAGGAAATGATATCCGTTAAAAATCTAAGGCGGTCCAGAATTAATGAATTAGTACTGTCATTTTAAACTTATTTTCTATATATATATAGAGAGAGAGAGAAAGGTTACTTTATACAGAAATCTGTTTTCAATTCAGTATAGCATCTTAAAATACAAAGTCGCTTATAATAAAGATGCTCAATCGATGAGAAAATTATTCTAAAAATATTCTGTTGTTTCGATTCTCACAGTATACATATTGTCGTGAATTAGACCATCAATAATGAACTTTAAAAATCAGTATCATAAATACATAATTTAGAGAATTGAAAATTAATTTATATATTGCGGCTGCTATCTAAAAGATTAGTAGAACTTGTATCTTTGTTATCTAATAGAACAGAGCCTCTTGTCGACAACTTTAGTAATTCTTCTTTAATACTTCTAATTAAAGGTTTAGAGCTTTGTGAAGATACACCACTGGCAAAACTATCAACTGTATTGGATAGTGGTTCCATAGCTTGTAATCCTGCTGGACTTCTTACTGCCAATTTTTGCGCCCGAGGTCCTGTTCTATCAAGTGATGATAGACCACCTAAAGATGTTGGCGTTCGTTGTGATTGATTTATATTGCTTGTCGTTGGTAGACGATTTGCTGTTGGTGTGTCCTGGAAAGATGCATTTGGCTAAACCAGAATAGAAATTCATTAGAAATGGATTGATTGCTTAATTTCACTTATAAGTAATGAATTTCAACTAAATCTATTGCTGATAATGCCTTTAATTGAAAATGAAATTATTCCATTAAGACGAGTAATAATAGGTAGCTTACATTGACATTGCTTTGTCCGGTCGGTAAAAATTGTGGATTATTATTCTGCATAGCTGAATAATCTGGTGCCCAAGTCATTCCACCCATTCCATCAGGTTGCTGAACAACTGGAGTTACGTGCATCTGCTCGCCACTATCAGTCATTGGTATAGCAGTATATTGAGGTTGCGGTTGAGGCTGGTAGCCCATAACTAATAATAAATAGATGAGGATGAAAAATTAACATTTCCACTCCTATAAACTTATTACAACTCTTAATAATAGTAGGAATATTTATTTTAAGCTCTATGGTTATGAAATGAAGGAATCAAACAAGTCATTTATCGATAAGCTCGATCATCTACGCATATGAGCATTTCTTCTCCGTAATGACTAATAGTAGTGTTCAAAATTAGATCACTGCCAGGCTAACTTGAAAGTGATATCACTCAATCCTTAATAAGATTAACATAATACTATGGATGCTACAATTGACTGGTTCTAAATGATGTCGGCGTGTCTACTTTTGCTAAAGCTATTATCCATTTATTGATGTATGCTATATAAACGATAACAGATATGTAATCGGCTAGAATGAAAGATATCTCTTAGAAGGCGATGACTTACGATATGGCGGCCTCATGCCAAACATGTTTGGATGCGTTGCCAACATAGGATTATAGATCGGTTGATTGGGCATGGACATATTTTGAGGATAGTAGGAATACAATGGTGGATATTGCTGATTATTAAACTGTTGTTGTGCGCGTATACGATTACCAACCACTGGTGCAGTAACCTCTTGGGCTTTATTAAATTGATTTTGTTCTGGACGTATGAAAGAGCGTGGCATGCTCGATTTAGGCACATTAGATAGACCATTGGTTCTAGGTCCACTGGTAAAGATAGGTTGAAATGTATTAGCCGGTTTAGGCTCTTGTTGCTTGTTGAACTGCTGTGAAATTTGTGGTGGTCCTTCTTGCTCACGTCCTAAACTACCTAGTGTAGCTGTTGGTATTTCACTTTGATTCAGGGTAGAATTTTGCGGGCTTTGTTCTTTGGATATCTTTTCCTCAAATGCCTTTGCTAGTGTATCAGAAAAATCTGGACCGAGTAATTTCAATGCATCAGAAATAAGATGTTGCATTTTCTCTCTTGTCTTTTCATCCTGTGGTTCTTTACTACCATCACTGTTAATTGGTGGTAGATGTGTATCATCTGGTTGATCGTTATCCTTATGTGTTGTAATCAAAAATTATGCTTAGAATAATGTCAATCATTGCTATTAGTAAGTAAGGAAAATAGAAATCAAATTGCTTATGCTTTTTCAATCTATATTCGAATGATTATCCTCTGTAAACTAACCCTCTCCGACGTATGTAATAAATTCATTTCCTCTGGCTTGTGTGGTGTAGAACTTGCTGATACAGCTTCTGGCTCTGGAGCGATTCGATAGCGTTGTCGATAGCCAAAGTTTTTAAATCTAAATCCAGATACCGATTCAGTTTAGTACGGTGTATTCGTGACATGGTTATGGTAATAACTAAAGAGTAAATATTGCTTTAAAGATTACATTGAATTACCTTTTACTCTTAGCAGCTGCTGATTCAGGATCTAATACAGCGCCAATATCTTTTTGTGATTTTCTCCAAGATTTCTTTTGCTCTGGGTCTGGTAGGCTTGCTTCTGGTTTGGCTAACTCTTGTTTACCAATAATTGCATTAATTCTATCTCGTTGTCGTTGTTTATTGCGCCATCTTTCTACTTCAGATTTATGCTCAAAAACTTTTTTCTCGTCCTAAAATAAAAGTAGAATATGGATAATTTAGAACGTGATGTATTGTACTCTATTTTCACGCTGATTATAGGTATCATAAAGGTAAAAACTAAAGTTGGAAATCTTCCACTCTTACCAATTCATGATCATCTTTGTTTGGCGTTGATTTAGACTTATTTCTACCTCGTGGTGGTAACCCAACCGCTGGAACCGATGCATTAGTCGAAATTTCTCGACGACTGATTAATCTAATTTCTGGCTTTTCAGAAACAACAGCTTTCCTAAATATTTCACGCTGCGATCTACGTGTCCGTAATCGCTCACGGATATCATTTTCTTCTTGATCATCTGATCTACTGCTATCTCGCTTTCGATGTGGCAATGGCCTATCGACAGAATCACTATCATCCGATTTATCGATAGGTAAATCACGTCGTGGAGCTGGCATCGGCCGAATTTTGTTTCGTGGCCTATAGGAAGACGGTGGCGGTGGTGTTTCCCCTGCAATAGTTGGAGGTGGTCGAACAACAAAAGCTGTTTCTTCCAGCTGAATAGAATAAAATATCAAGAACATCATTAATATGATTTCGATAAAGTAGGCAATAGATCAATCTGCATCCATGACAAATACCATATAACTAATGGGCATATAAAAATATAAAATTCTGATTACGGTATTTAAATAGGTTAAATTTCATTATAGTAACTGATGACAATGGCCTGGAGGTAAGGAATTCTTTCCACTTACTTTAGCAACTTCCTTAGGATCTGATGGTGGTTTCTTAACCATTTGTAATTCTTCTTCTATTTTTTTGTTGGCCGAATCAACATAGCACTTATAGTATACAACTAGTCCAACGAGTGCAAGTAAAACAACACCCCCTGCTGCAGCACCAATAATCCAGTAAGGAAAAACAGCAGGCACCGGTGCAACGAGAGCCCTGAATGTAGATAGTACCTGTGGCAAGAGGGATTATAGTTGGATGTTATGTATAAAGTAATAATAAAAATATGTTTATATTAGATGTAATGCGATTGATCATTTGAGAAAGAAAAACACTTATTGAAATCGATTGGCTAAGCTGTTAAACAAGCCGCAAACTTGAGCTAGGATTATTTTAATCACTTACTGGACGATGAAGTGTAGCCGAAGCAACAGTTTTATCAACTCGATTGAGAGTAGCAGCAGCAGTAGTTCCTAAAATAAATTCTTGACTTTTTATAACATAGAAGACAATCAAAGCGCTGGTAGGAGTTGTTGCACTTCTACTTGTGTTATATACCTAGGTGGCAAATGAATAATTTAATATTTAAATTTTATTCGGATATTATAGAGAATATAAATGTATTTTACAAAGCTAGCTTTACTGATGGTCATAATTACCCCAACGGTGGTTGCTACCGGTAATGTTGCTCGTTTGACCCGTGTGGCTGCTGCGCTATCATATAATGCTGCCAATTTATTTTGTAAATCGTTTCTAAATGTATCATTGCTTAATTGGATAGTAACACTGACAGACATATCAAATTCTACTAGATAAGTTGCATTTGGAACTTGATAGATGCCATCAGTAGCGGTCTCATTGGAAGTTGGAGTAGAGGTTGTACTTGTAGTTGCATTGGTTGCAGTTGGCGTATTCGATGATGTTGTTGAAGTAGTTGGATTAGTTGGTGTAGTTGCATTCGTTGGTGTTGTAGCATCCGTTGGTATTGGAATAGTTGATGTAGTTGGTGTAGTAGCGTCGGTAGTAGGGTTAGGTAGTATTGTAGGAGCGACTGAAATCGATGGAGATGCTAAGGCATCAGTAGAAACTTGATCAGTCGAAAAAATTGGAGTTGGTATAATCGGAGTTGTTGAAATATCAGCAATAGATGAGACAGTATCCGTCGGCACTTGCGATGAGGGCAATATCTCTGACAAGAAAGATTGCGATGATAACAATGGCAATGGAAGCGATGACGATGATAATGATGAGGATAGCGATGAGGATAATGATGGCAATGAAATGGCTGATAATGACGAAGATGATGATATTATTGATACTACTAATGACGATGGAAATTCTGGAATCATGGAACCACTGATATCACGACTTGTTTGACCAATTTGGTCGGTTAATGACGGTGAAATAATATTAGTAAGTGTATCAGATTCGACCAAAATTATGGAGATCTGAGAATTAGAGTCTGTTATGGTTTGAGACGGCGATAAAACAGTGGAATAGTACGTTGTTACTTGATAATCAGTTTGTGTCGATACTTGTGAATAGTTCGGATCGCTATACAAACTAAAACCACCATCCGGCAAAGGAACCGATGAAACATCACTTGTAACCTGTGGATAACTAGTGGTTAGAATACTAACATCTGTGATGCTATCAAGATTACTTGATGGCAAAATTAGGCTTCCAGAATCGAAAATAACTTGTGATTCACTTATCAACTGATCAATAACTGATGATTCCAAAGGTAGTTGATTCGATAACGAGGGATCAGGAAATGCTGATGATAATAAATCACTCACAGCTGGAATTGCAATTGTTGTCGTACTGCTTACAGTTTGACTAATTTCAGAAGCTGCGCTTGACAGTTGATTTGAAGATACAATCGAAATGGTATCAATAACGCTATAATCACTGGCTAATGGTAGTTGAGAGAGACTGAAATCAATGGATGGTTGATTTACTGCGCTATCAAAATCGTTACTGATTAAGTCCAGTGATTGAATTACATCGCTTTGCAAGAATATAGTTGAAAAGATTTCATTAGATGGTGCTATTGTATTGATGCCATCACTAGATAGCAATTGATCCATGGAACTAAAACCTATCAGAAAGAAAAAATAGTAAAACAAAAATTAATAACGTATTAGATTTACAACAGAGCTGAAGTTAAAACTCGATCAATTTGATTCCTTCTACAATGTGATATAAGCTTAGGTGAGGTTATTCAACTTCAAAACTGGATACTAGTAACATGGTATAAATCTTTCAAGTCATAGTACTAATAGGATAATCAGTAATCAACCGTATTAATCAATTATTACGCATAAAGTTTTTAAAAAAATGCTTCGATAGTGGTAAGCTATCAAATCGATCATCTACGAAATAATAAAATTTTCAGTATGAGAAGTTCTAATCGGTAATTTGAACCCTTCGTTACTCTGTAAGAAATTTTTTGCAATAAATTTAACCACTAGCTAAATGCTACTGTTACACTATTCGTTATGTGAAGACGCTTTAGATATCATAATGCCTAGAGCGTAAAGTATTGATTTGATAAACCTAGATATACATCATATACTTATATGAATGTACAGCCTAAAGTTTTTCTGAAAAATGGTGAACAATCATTTCTTCATCAATAAAATATCATCATTTATAGAAAAGTAGCTAACACGATTTTGTATAGTTACATTACTTGATATGATTACAATAACACTTGGGATCTTTCAGGTTAATTAGTCTATCAGTATTAAAACAGATAAATAAAATCTGTAACATTTAGATTTATCATTCCCATTTGCATTTTAATAAGTGGTCTCTGAATTCTTTTTAAAACGCTTAGATAGATAACGGTCGCGAAAATAGTAGTGCTGTAAATTTAAGTTGCTTCACATGCATCCTTACAGCAGTAGGACATAGATTAGCGCGACTTCGTCCGATAGTTTGTTAAAACTTTTCATCATCGAATAGAGAATTTTTACAAGTAGCATATCACCTTAATGGATCAAGCTTCATACTAAAACGAGGCTAAGAAGGGCTAGGAATAACTCATAATTGATAATCTTATGATTTAAAAATAATTTGAAATATCGAACGCACTTATCATATAGACCCACTCAATACAAACAGAGCATTGGCTAATAATGCTGTAAAATGGAAGACGGTCGTCATAATCCAACCTATCAGTCTAATAACTAGCGACAACCTTTTATCCCCACTATTCTATTTTTTAAGCTATCCAATCGCTATCTTAATAAGCGCTCTACTAATTTAATCTGCTTTCTTAATCCATGTAGTCTTAGAGTTAACGTTACGGAAACGGGCTTAACTGATACTTTCGAAAAGAATATGATCTACAGTTGAATGGTCGAAAATATGCGCCTTGTGAACAAAATGAGTGTAATACAAATCTAAGATTTAAAAGCAATTATTGATACTGAACACTAAAATAAGTCATCTTATACTGAAATGAAGCGTCCATAAAGGATTCTATTACAAATTTCTGTACTAAGCATAATAATATTGGGAAAAGTAAGTAAAATCGATTAATGTCAAACTCCATTTTATTATGCATTTATTTAGGTACATTAAACGTGAATTTGATATTTATTTTTTTCTAAGATAGTTTATAGCTGTAAAAGAACACTGTAAATAGCTCTCTTCTATATCAGATAGAAAATAATCAAACGATAAAAAAGCGAAGGGAAAAATGACAACGAAAAATCATGGCTATATTCTTGATTAATGATGTTATGAGTAGATGTCGTATCTGTTTTTACGTCGATATTTTTTCGGTATAAGTAGCTTGAAATTATAGTTACTTTCTATACTGTAATACCTTGAAATTCATTGCTGAGTAATTGAAATGATGATTGTTGAGCCACAACTGCATGAGGTATGCATAATCCAATCCAAAGATAGACTAATGTTATCATCATGATGTGGGGATTGGATCGAATTCGGAAGGGAGTAGATTGTAATTTCATAACACTAATTGCGGCATCAAGTTCTTCAGTAAGCAAATAACTTAGAATGATAGAATTTCATGGAAAAAATGCTTGCCCTTAGTTATCTGAAAGACTTTATATCAAGTCTTTGTATCCTTTCAGCACTTTAATATAACCGCTAGTACAGCCCAGCACGGGCTGATGTGGATGCGTTACCATGGCAATGGCCAAAAATAACGCCGTCATCGCACTTTTCATTGCTACGGTATAATTTTCTTATTACAATATTTTGTACTGTAATTCTCAACGAATTTGATAGTAAGATGCAATCGAATTTTACAGTATATAGTACTGTACACTGTACAGTAATATGATGGATTTTGCGCAGGACTGCGGGTGCATCTAATATGACGTATTCTCCAGTTATTCTATACAGTTCAAGAGTAGATTCGATAGAGAAACTGCTCAGTATACTACTTGCTCTATTGTATCCGTATCAATACTATGCTAGTCAGGTAGAAATAGCTTAACCAAAATGGCTGGTCTATCTATAGCCTTGCCGCGCTCTCATCTATTGTCCATTTTATTAATGTACTGTAATAATGGAAAATAGAAAGAAGGTAACTACAGTATAGCATCGAGTAATGCTTTAATGCGAGGTAGTATTAATACAGGGAGAAATTTCACTTTTGGAGGCCTTTCATTCCAAAAATCCCGAAGGCGTTCATCACATCATGGTTACGACTGATGAATGATGGCTATATACACTTAGTTATAATAATTTGAATAGTAGCGAATGTTTCAGTTTTATTTGCCTTATATTATTAAAATAAATTGGAATGCAATCAAGTGTGGATCTCTAGGTATTAGAATAAAGTAGGAGAGCATTATAGATGATAATGATAGCTTTAGTAGAGAGGCAACTCCTATTTCAGTTCTGGATGATTCGCATTATTAAAGAAAATTGGAATACAATCAAATGGTATCCCAATGGTGAATGATAACTTTACTAGAGCGATAGCTCCTATTCTGTTCTAGATGTGTCGTGTTATTAAATAAATTGGAATACAATCTAGTAGTATCTTTTGGCATTAAAATAAAATAGGAGAGTATTATAGAGGGTAAATGATAGCTTTGCCAGAGTGATAGCTCCTCTTTCAGTTCTATATGAGTCGCATTATTAAAGTAAATTGGAATACAATCCATTGGCATGCCTAGGCATTAGAATAAAAATAGCTATGATATGCCACGAAAAAGATAGCGACGTTTTTGTTGCTACAGGATAATATATTTACTATGGATCTATTCAGTATAGTGGATTATGCTTATGGATGTTGAATTATTGTAGTGTATGAGTAATATAATTAACGATATTAAATGTAGATAAATGCAAAAAGGTCACACAATACCCTTTTAACTGCGTTAAAATAGACTAAATGGAAAAGTCTTTATACATGCGGAACAATTCAAGTCTCAAGATTTTGCAATATGATCAAATATGGATCCCTTACGATTTTATAAAATTGGAAGAGTGCTTTTAATAATGGTTAATGCATCGACTTTCTAACTATAGTATTCAATATGGATCGGTATTGTATAATAATAGATTCTCTATTCTAATGGAATAATGCTGTTCTGGTAGTAAAATGGACTACATTAAATAATTAAATGGATTGCAAAGAAGTTAAATGGGTTTTCATTACCGTACAACGAATTGCTAATAATATAAGGATATATACATCAATGATTTACATTTTTCGATCTTGATAAATTTTTTATGACGTCAATTGTAAGGTGTAAAGTATAGAAGACTTTAAGAAAGTGCGGAAAGGTCAGGACGAAGTAATTTGCATACAGAGGTCACGATATCAAGTTGTAAGATCTTTTGTAGATCATGGTTTATGATCTTGAGTAAGTTATTGGAATTAAACACTTTTAACAAATAAGCAGAATAACCTAACCTTAAAGCACAATGAGGTACGGAATAGAGATATTATGGTCGTATGCTTGCAAGTGAAATAAATTGGAATGTAGTCAAAAATAGTGCCTAGCTAAGGTGTTTATCCCTTGCTTAAATTAAGCGGAGATTATTTAATTGACTGACGTACGGAAATGAGTAAATAGGGTATCTATTTCATACATGTCAGCATCTTCAATCAGACTTTATAATTAGTTACTTTGCATAGCAGTTATACAGCACATTTAGTACTGTTGACAAGAATAGATAATAGTTATTTATACGAGCATGAAATAAGTGGATGTGGTGATGATTTTCCGTCATTACTTAACTCCAACGGAAGGTAAAGCAAATGGAATAACTTATTAAGAAAATTTGATCTCCACGAACAGATTCACAAAGTAGAACAATAATGACATGTAGTACCATCACTAGAGTTCTATTTTGTAATTTACAAGACAGTTCTACGCAAAGGCATGATGAATAACAAACATGTATATTATCTACAGTATACCCATAATGTAGATTTTATTCCAGTAATTAAAATAATGAATCATCAAAATGACCTCAACACCTACAGAGAAATTTAAAAATGATAGCAATGTATGATAGTAAATAATTATACTGAATGATGACGATGTTCGTCAATATGATGGTATCTGCTTTGTCAGAAATAGCTTGTGCTCTAGCTTGTCAATTTTAGTTTCTTAGCCAGCCTCAACTAGGATAGAGATGGTAACAAGCTCAAGAAAAATACATTACAGCTACATAGTGCATTTTTTTTATATTGATAGAACTAATATATACATTCCAATATGCTGTTTACCGGCTAAATATTCTTTGACAAGTAAAGGCGTTGGTGATGATATTAACAAAACAATAACCGATAGAAAGCAATTATATCGTCCATTAATTGAGCCCATCATTCTATTTCAGCATTTTTTTCACCGGAAACTTAGCCGTAGGCTAGATCGAAAAGCAACTCTTTCCCGTTAATCCATGCTATACTGTCTCATTATGCCTTCTAAAGAAAGAAGATAACAATCCGTTACTCATTTTCCGTTTAATTTCGTGTAGAATTTTGATGCTTATGTATTATTTTATTGATCGGTTATCACCGAAATTTTTTCAATTAATAATGAAATCTAGGAGAACAATGAAATAATAATAAATAATAATTGTCTATATAATTTATAGGATACTCCTATGCTATTATTGATTTAAATCATGTGATTTCTTTCTGCAACAACAAATCATGCCATTTATGCAAATCAATGAAAGAATCAATCTTTTAGCTAAAAGTAATCATCATTAATCTAATGCTAAGTTGATCTACGAATGAGTATTTTAATACCGATCTCATGGCATGATCAGCGACATCATTATTCTGTGGTCATAAACTATATCAACGCAATAGAAATGGGCTGTTAAAATAATAATTTTTATTAGCTTTGACGATTGCAACATAATATCATATTTATCATGCTTGTTGCACATACCATTTCTATTTTATTAAATATACGTTGGAAATAGTAGCTTTATTAGCTTTGATGATTGTAACCCAATATCAGAGTTACTAGGCATGTTATACGTACTATGTTGTATTTACTAAATCTGCATCATTCTACTTCTACCTTCATTATGGCCTTCTATCGTGGTTTATGAACACTTTCTTATTTGAAATCAGTACCAGCATGAAAACGATTATAACTGTAAACTGACAGACTTTAATATAAGAATTAAAATCTTGTACTCTAAGCATTTCACCATGAATTTCAGGGATACTGATCTTTGATTCAAAAAGCAGTTTCTAGCATAAATCAGTTATATAAATATAAATTGTGTTCAACACTAAAATATACGGCCCTAGTTTTTGATTGCTTCTTCAATGATGATTACATATAATTACTCTTCGTTTGAAATAAATTGCTTGCAGTCATAGATTTAAAATTGAGTTTATTGTTTAAATCTGAATTGCATACTATTAAGATTTCAAAAAGTCTTGCTGATGAATGGTTTTGTTTGAAGATAGCTCATGCATATAAAAGATTCGGTAACTTAAAATTGATAAAAGCTCTCTAGAATATATTATATAGATATTATTTCTTTCGGCAATATGATATATCAAGGAGACTCTTAAGACGTCAGAAAATAGGTATTTTAGGTGAATTTGTGAAAAAATATCTGATATTCAAGCATAAGATGATCCGAAGCTAGAGATTAATAATTTAAGTTCTGTAGATATTGCGATATTTTCATTTCTTTCAACAATTTAATATGCTAAGGATATTGTATAGGGGTATAGAAAAATTAATATCTTAATCACGTAAGCCAATTAGAATATACTGGATATTTCCCACATAAAAAGACCCTGCAGCAGCAAATCAGTAATCTCTACAGATGTTACGATAAGCATTTTTAGTCCTTTAGATAATTCATTTGATATACTGCGTATGCAGTTTATGGTATGAGGAATTACAATTTTAAGTAAATGCATAGAGTATTTCAAGTATTTTTGCTTCATTAGAAAATTCGATTTTCCAAAGACGCAGTTTATAGGAATAAGAAATGATACTTTAAATAAATAAAATCTGTAAGAAAGTATTTGTAATGAGAGGTATAGTAGTACAAATTTGACAAACTTTTCAGAGATGATGATAAGTGTTTTTATTCCTTTAGACGGTTTAATATATCAATAGCGCTGTTTGGATGTTATGTGGTAATTAAATTAGTATTTTAAGTAAATCCACTAGAATATCTTCGATATCCATGCATAAAAATAATGTAATAGCAGCTCAATATACCACATAGTAATAAATTTCCCTATTACTCTAACTACATATAACAAAATTTCATTCCTCTTTGTTGTACCTATAAAGGATAATGTACTGAATATAAAATTTCACGATAACAAATTTAATTCCTTTTTTTGTCGTAAATAATAAAAAATCTTTCTCGCCGTAATTATAAGGGTAATGTATCGGTCTTTCTGATTGTCATGCGATACTAGTAATATATTTCACAACAGTAAATTTAATTTCATTTCTTTGTTGTAAATATTGGGAAATACAATATTGTTCTTCCTTTCTGGGTGGAGACACTGGCAATAGAGTTCATAATTGCAGACTTCGTTTCTCCTGTGAACTTTCAATCGCTTCAACTAACCTTCTAATAACCTCGTCATCATTCCTTTCTATTGCGCAATCGAGAGAAGTCTGTGAAGACTATCAAGTCAAGATAAAATATGACAAAAATCAGTCATTATACCTTGATTCAATCCATCTAATATCATATTAAGCATTAGTGAGATTTTTTCAAAATATTTCTAAAGGTTCTATCCTTATTTTCACCTTATTAAGAGCATCAATATTACCACCAACTTCTAAGATGATTTCAACAATGTGTACATTGCCATCTCTAACGGCTATGTGTAAGGAAGTATTGCCCCGCTATAAAGTGAAAATATAGTAAGATGTATTATTTAATTTCATCTCACCATAGCTTATAAATGCAACTATTCCTAGTTTGAATATCTTATCATTAAAGGGAAAAGTAAGACCAAGTCAAGAGTTATTTTATATGAACATGGAGAGGTAGATGAGTAAACTATAACGCATCGTTCTATGGTATGGGTGGAATTCCTGAACTATCCGTTGGCAGGCTCACGTGTATAAAATATATGTACACAAATACTAAAAACACTTTTTAAATTTAGCAATAATAATTCGAATAATAAATTTGTACTTAGAAAGACCTAAATTGACATAAACTGGAAAGAGATATCTATCCAAATAATAAGAAAATCTATTTCTTAATAGGTACCAGTAAGAATACTTATTAATATTAATATCCAGCAATCTTGCGTAAGTTATTTTAAAATAACTTACGTCATCTTGCTGATTGCAGTCGGCTCCTCGATCCAGAAGTAACTTGATTAATTTAATATTTTGTTTTTTAATAGCAATATGCAATGGCGTAAATCCAGCCTACATAAATTTATTGTAGCAGCTTAGAATTGCAGCACCAAATATTAACTATTACAATTAAAATTGAGCAGATGAAGTAGGTATGAGACGATAGCTCGGAAGGCTAATTCTTAATCCGACAGTATTTATCTTACTTCATTGCATCCGTTTACAAAGGCTCCTTTAGCAAGCAATAGCTGAGCACATTCATAAGATCCATTTTTTATTGCAAGATGTAATAAAGTATCTCCAAGCGTATGAGGAACGTTGGTCTTTTTCTGCATGAAATTTCACCAGATGTCACAATTTAGCAAAGGACAACATAAATTGATGAAGCTACCAGATTAGCAAAAGCGAATAGCTTACACAACAGGTGATATTTGGATTTGCATTATAATGAAGGAGCAATTTAATAGCTTGCAGTGAGCATGAATGGACAGCAAAATAAAGTGGAGATCTTCCGCTCTGAAAAGCAAGAATTTGGTGGTAAAATTAGCTATATAATTGGGTACTTTCTACATCTACAGCAAGTAACACATTGTTTCATTAACATAAATTTTAAATAAATACTAGGTTTGGTAAGGCATTTCAAGATTATAAATGGAGGTGCAATTACTTAAATTACGTAATATTTTATCGCTATAAATTTTCTTAAACAGGACGTTATCGCAAGTTATAATGATATTTACAAGATATGTAGTTATTAAACTACTGTATATTTTATCGGTATTTTATCAATATAATCATTAAAATACTAGTAAATATTAAATGACTGTTTCAAAATAGCAATAAGATATATATTTATTCTTTCACCTAGATAACCATTTATTTGTGCTATTAACTACTAAAAGTAAAAGCGTTCAATTTGATAGATGTGTATTTCTAATATAAACTCTTCATAAAAGTCTCTTAAAGCTTAAATACTGAGCTCTAAAATAACAATTACAGGTCGTGTAGCTGCCATTTATTACCATTAATAAGGTGCTATACGATTGATTATTAATTGATCAATTCTATTCTACTACCAAAGTAATGCATTGTAATGCACTTAACTAGCTATAAGTTTTCGTATTCAATAATATTTTAGTGTGTCTTTGTAAAATTATAAAAGTATTCATAATATAACTACGGTAAATATGCAATATCCCTGCTTAGATTTGTTGAATAACAATCTTGAATTATAATATTATCAAATATCTCTACCGTATCTAAGCAATTTGGATTAGCACCATTCTTCAATAGAAATTCCATGATTTGAATCTCTTTACAGGACACAGCAACATGTAGAGGTGTAATTCCTTCCTATAGAAGAGCCAAAATGATATAACCTATTCTAAGAATAATTTTGTTCTGCCACTGATAATCAATGAATGTATTAGATAAAGGTTAGAAATCCCTAAATTTGATTTTCTATTCAAGCTATCGATATCATACTAATTACTAAATCAATCGTTCCATTAAATTATTTGAACACAAGTATAGTAATAAAGCGCGGAAGAAATGAATTCACTGTGAGTACTTCCGTTCTTACGTTGAGATTTATTAATCACTATAAATATGGTTTTAGTTTGATACTTCATATGCTGATTTTTAAGGCAAATATAAAGATATCTTAATACTCATATAATTTGATTATATCCTATAAACTTTACGACCTTATTACAAATATATTGTTTTATAACCTAAATAGTTAATAACTGCCATCTGAGATCTATTCCTTACCTCATTTACTATATTTAAGTCATGGCCAAGACTCTTGTAAACTGTTAACAATTTCATATATCCTTTCCTTGTGGCCTTATGTAACACAGAGTCCTTATTCTACGAGAGAAAGAGCCAAAAAAACATTCCAAGGCTGTTTTGATTAATGGGTCAATTTGTAATCAAAATGTATGCCGTAGAGTACAGTATTGTTATGTATAGCTAGCTGAAATATATCTGCTATTATAAAATAATATTAACTTTACAGTTATACCTTTCCCAAAATGGTCATATCGGCATTATATTCGAGTAGAACCGGCACTATGGCTCCATAATAAGCATGTAAGAAAGCTAAATGGAGAGGAGTATTGCCAAACTAAATGAGGAAATGAACATTATTCCACTTTTTTGATATGATGAGAAGGTGAAAAGAATAGAAGAAACCAGCGTTGACGCAGTTTTGTCCTCGGTACCCACCTTATCTAACGCATTAACATCGGCCTTGCAGTTCAATAACGCTCTAGCCGTCCTCGAGAAACCATTTAAAATCGAAATATGTAGTGGAGTTCTTTCATTCTGGCAGAAAATAATAAGAAAAAGAACTAATTTGTACATAAACAGTCTCTATAGACATCACTCTTTGAATACTTTAGTCTAATTTATAACTAAATTTTATTATAATTACGTACTACCTTATTATATATATATCCGTAAATATAAAGTTACTTATAGTAATTTAACTATACGAAAAATATTTTACCAGTGTTTTGAATATTTTGTTCTAATTAGAATGATTATGATAATACTTACAACTGCGTATCTTATATTAGCACAAATAAAATTGTTTAGAATTCATTATGTTATTAATACCTTATGGTACATCATTGTTGCGATAAATTATTTTACTTTATTATTAGCATGTTATCCATAAATTATTATTACATATAGACATAAATGAAATTGCAGTTAGATTTGAAATATTTACAACTTGATTACAGTAAAAATTATATAATTTACCACTGTTTGAATAACTTATTGAATTTACGATTGAAATATTATATTTGATTGTTCTTACCAGATCTCTCGGATCTACTTCAAGTCCATGACGCATTAACCATAGTAAATTTTCGCTTTTGCCATACTTTGCTGCTATGTGCATTAAAGTACTGCCATCCTATAAATTTCACAATAATATTAAAAGTATTAAAGTACGTTATCTAATTTAATAATGATATTCAAGGTATCCAAAACTCACTGATGATGAATAATCCAAACTACAGCCTCTGTCATGAAAGATTTGTAAGATTTCTACTCTACCATGGCCAACAGCATATTGAATTGGCTATAATTTTATCCATATTAAGTCAAATTTTATTTAGAGTGATGGTTGAAGCATTATATAAACTGATTCAAAGCTTTATAGTTAGATATAAATGGTGCCTATGATTGATTATAAGCGATAGAGTGTAAGAATAGATCACATATGAGTAGAGGTCTAAGTTTGCATAAGATCAAGTCGTGAACAGATGCAGCTGTTGTACTGATATCAATTCCCTAGACTGCACTAAAAGATCCAAACAACTTGCGATCTATTTAGATTTTCATGTTTTCTGCCAGTCCACAAGCAATAATATAAGATATCGCCCTTAGCCGGGCAACTGTATATATATACGATATTATAATATCATTGAAAAGTATAAATTAAAATCCCGATATATTCTGAGTCACTTTTTACAGAGATGTACAACTGTATGTTCTACGGTAGTAATATAGATCTAGATATAACTAAGTTGAGAGATTAAGTAAATAATATAACTTACTATCATATGCTTTAATGCGGAATAAGATATTATAATTTATGCATTTATCTCCAACAACTTACTAATATAGTTCTAGACGAAACTAAATTAAGAAACTTAGTAAATAATAAGATAAATTTCTATGTACTTTAATGCGGAAAGATGCTATAATTTATTTGTTTATTGTCGACAACCTAGTTATATAGATCTGGTTATTAACTAAATAACTAACGGGATAAACTATTATGAGCTTTGGTAAGGAAAGGCGTCATAATTTATGCGTTTATCTACGATAACTCACATCGTTCTTGGTTGGATCGGCACCATATTGAAATAATAATCGTAAAGCTTTAGCATCTGATTTCTTACACGCTAAATGAACAGCTGTGTCTCCTTCCTCCTACAGTTTGAATTAAAAATTATGCTTAATAAGACGGTAACCCTTGTAATAGATGGGATCATTATTAAATCGATAAAGATAATTACTCCGGTAACTTACAAAATTAAATGAGAATGACATGGTTGTGCGTGAGCAAACTTTATTAATATTTTGTTTCGCATAATTAGCCACTTTCAGTTCATTTCCTTCAGAAGCAGCCACGTAAATATCAGCAAAAGTATACTATAAATAAATAAGGGTTACATTAGACCTTGAAATTATTTGGAAATTTGCGGTACACTTTTCATGTGTGATTTTGAACTGTTACAATTTTTAGAACATTAGCACTTTTCTGTCAATTCCAGTATCTTAATATGCTTACTTAATCTTACAAAGATCAACCTCATTAAAATATATAAAAATGACCTTCCTGATTGCTGTTGATATAGATAGCTTTAATTTAAAGATTTGATATATATTTTAAACTATTCCAACTCTTATAATGTTAATGCTTTTCTGTCGATTTCAGAGTCTAAAGATCTTACTTTTACAAAGATTAACTTTATTAAAACGTATAAAAATATCCTTTCTCTTGACATAGACACCTTTAATTTGAAGATCTTACATACATATTTTAAATTATTCCAATTCTTATAATATTAACACTCTTTTTATCGATTTCAGTGTTTAAGTATGGTTACTAACTCTTACAAAGATCAATTTCATTATTAAAATGTATAAAAATTATATTCCTGTTGATATAGACAACTTTAATTTGAAGATCTTGCATATATTTTAAACTATTCCAATCCTTATTATGTTAACATTTTCCTATCGATTTTAATATCTTAGTATGCTTTGATTACTCTTACAAAGACTAACTTCATTAAAGCGTATAAAAATTACATTTTTGTCGATATATGCAGCTTTAATTTAAAGATTTTATAAATAAAACATGTAAAACTATATTTTACTTACTACAGTTTAGCAAAACTTACAGTAGGTCGATGCAGTTCTATAGAATTCAAGGTATTAATATTCGTCGCCATTTCGTGTTGAGCTGCAAGTAATCGAAATTATAATTATAGCACACTATATCTATCAAGCAAGAACATTTATAGTATCTTATTTCGGTAGCTAAAAGCTACTTCAAGTTATTGATATTTATTGTCATTCTATCTGGTTAATGGGCGTTCTAGCAAGCTGCAAGATAGATAAATGTCGAAATTTAACGAGATTATGAAGATTTCTTATAACCAAGATTATTATAACATGAAAATAGAATTTCACACTTTCACTCCATCGAGCTGCCGTCTTTAATACATGAAACTAATACTTTGGAAGAAATACTACCCTCTAAGTAACGAAAACTGATATCCTACGGCGACTACTTCGCACATTCTAAACATGCTAAGGAGCGTTTCTTATGCTCTATAACATTATCTCACCTTGCAAAGTCACTAAAGGCGAGAAATTTAGGTTAATCTCTAAAATTTTACTGTAGTAATTAGAAGGGTCCGCACAGATATTATTCTAGTTGAACTTACAAAGTAAATTTGATAGCCAAATCTAGCTTGATATTCAATGTTAATTTCTTCCTTTTATTCTAGTTACGAATCTGCAGTACATTTTACTGCAAAACAAAGATGGGAACAATAGTAAAAAGGTTGAAAAATAGCACATGACTACAGTACTCAGCAATAAAGATATTTTATTCAATTTAGCTAAATTGCAGTTTTACCAAGAATGATGGCAATAACATGCAAAAATCGGTGGTGATAGTCTTCAGAAATTAATTCAAACACGATGCAGAATAGGAGGTAGGCAGGGGATTTATTTCTTGATATAAGACAGAAAGAGCAGCCAGTAAGTAATCTTTAACAAGATTAGAGAAATTTGTAGAAATGTAGATGTACAAGGTAAATATGACTTGTTCATGCGTTCTAGTCTTTGTCTTATTATGATAGAATAAATTAAAAGTCATTTTTATGCAAATAGCTCAAAGCAGAGCGGATCTTGATTGGCTTTGTTTACTATATGATAAAAGTGATCACT
Organism: Trichoplax adhaerens; assembly: GCF_000150275.1. Classification (NCBI taxonomy): domain Eukaryota; kingdom Metazoa; phylum Placozoa; class Uniplacotomia; order Trichoplacea; family Trichoplacidae; genus Trichoplax; species Trichoplax adhaerens. The sequence continues at coordinate 7,431,079 of NW_002060943.1, read as the reverse complement.
ATATGGTATGATATTACTATAAATCAGCTTCAACAGGTAAAATAGTGGTCTCCTGCAGCTGCTAATGAAAGCAGGAAAATAGAATGCTTTAAAAATAAATGTAATATCCGCTGGTAATCTAGCTGTAACCGAGATCTATTGGAATAACTTTATCAAAGCATACGATGACTCCGGCAAATTATAAAGTAATAAAATGGATCGAAGAACTGTGTTTGGAAGACATGTAAATAAGAAATGGATAAGTAACAATCTTAGAAGATTGTGAGTTACAGTATGATATTATATTTGTCTTACTCTTGGATTAACTATAACAAAATGTCATGTAGTATGCTCTCAATGCAGAGATAAAATAGCTGCAAAAAGACAGATCTACGGCCTATAGGGAGCTAAGTTTACTAATTTTAAGCGGTCTATTTTCTCTATTTTCAAATATTCAATATTGTACCCTTTACATCCAATAAAGCCATTTAATAAATATATAATGAAATATCCATATAATAAAAGTTCAGGTAAAATATCCCTGTAAATATCTGCAAAAACAGAGCTACTGCTCACTAGAGAAATGCGCATGATTACCATCCAATTTTTTATATTACCTCTGACTTCAAGCATGTATTGTACATTATTTAGAGTTAAGAAGGTAAATATTAAAATATATACAATATCTAGGAGAAAAAATCTGTAGAAAGACAAAGCTATAACTCCTTGGAAAATGAATTTATTTCTCGCAAGTCATATTATAACTATCTTCAAGTATGCAATACACTTTAAATCTAATAAATCTATTCCGAAATTAATCTACAATCTCTTTCCTTCTAATAAATATTACAATAACTTATAAGTGGCAAAATCAATTTACAGTAATTTCGAGCGTCTTTTATACCCTAGGTTAATGTATTTAAGCTATAAACAAAGAATTTTAAACAGCGCTTGGGTCTAATGTGATTGATAGTCACTTATTGGTTAAATCAGCAAATTCACATCTCTGTACAATTTTCTTCACATAGTATTAATATTTATCATTCTTACACTGCACATTTAGTAATATCGACCTAAATAAATAATCTTTAAGCAATTAATAACATAAAATGTAAATCAATTGCATCGATACTATCATGTTTATACTATCCATCCAGCAAAATCGACCTACATAAATAGTCTTTAAGTAATAAATGTAATAAGATAAAACGTAAATCATGTGGCAGACATTCCACGTAAATAGCTCCTTCGAAATCATGAATTATTCCAGAACAATTTTTCGAGCCAATTCTGCATGTAGTGAACGCAAGAAATAGTGCAGCAGTTTAGTAATTAATATGCCATCAGCGTTGATGCAATATCTCTTACCTATTTCATTTCTAACATGTACATTTTGTGCTAAGCTTATCAAAAATTGACGGCAGTCTATTTCCATAGAATCAGCTATAACTTCTTGAATTGTAACTATGCTAGGCTTTAGCTTCCGACTTGATATAAGTAAATGCATATAGGAATAGAGTTTTAAACGTCAAAATAGAGGAAAGAGTTTAGAAATTTGTAATTTTAACACAGAAATAACTTCCAATTGACATACCCACTATCAGAGGGTGGATATAACTGATTAACAATATTTATGGGAGTATTCTGGGCGAAATATTCTTCCCTCGATAGATTCTCGCCTGTAGAAGTAGCACTCGTTAAGAAGTTCTCCGTTGCTGGAATGCTACGGCTGGAAATTGGATTGGATTTAGCTGCATCAAAGATGTATTTGCTGTCTTCGACGAATTCTAGAGTACAAGTTTTATTTAATTTTACTGTTTATAATTCGATTGAAAGAAATAATAGTGAAATGATCCCATTCTTGCACCTCTTAAATAATTTAAATTGCTGATTACTTGTTTTATACAATAGTTAGTATATGCACTACTATTACAGCGTTATATACTGTATTACAGTAGAAATATCAATGTTAGGATAATTCTATTAGACTATCCTTATTTAGTTAACTTCTAATTTGGATATACTGTATTTTAATATAGCACTGACTTTTTATGACAGTGACACTTATACACATACTGAAATTAATAGTTATAATAGGGAATGCAAATCATCTGCTTACAATTCGAATCATTGCGATTGTAATTTACTTATGGTAGACTGTAAATTATCATGGAAATGTTCCGTGATAAGACATATCGCAATCTGACTATTCTGTATTAGTCATTATATGTCTATGTTCGTAAATACTGTTGTCTGCATTAAGGGAGCAGTAGCTATAATTAATATCTAATTCAGTAAATGATTCCGAGGTTAATTGTATTAACTATGACTCATGAACTATTGAGGAACAGTATATAAATGCAGTATATCGTGAAATAAAGAGAATTCTCCAACTTAGTGTTTAACGTAAAATACGAGGCGTTTAAGTCTTTGTGTAGTCTGCTAGTAGAGCAAAAGTGTTTGTGATAGTGCAGATATCGTTCCTTGATACGTGGTTCAAGAAATTGACTTATTGATCGTAGATTACGTTATCATGTTGCAAAGCTGTTTTGTGACAACTACATATATAGAAAAGAGCAAATATACTAGATATGATACATTTTCAAAATCCTAATAGTTATCTTAGTGAATAGATATAGTAACAGATAGGTTTAGCAGTTATTAGTATAGCTATAAATACTAAAAATTTCTCAATTGTTGCTTTTGTTCATATTTACCATCATAAAAGAATCGGAATTGAAATGCCATAAGGAAATCAGAAAAAATAATGGATAAATCTGTTACATCCTCTCCTAGGAATAGTCTATATGTGAAAAATCATATTGTTGCAATCATCTAAGTGAAATTTTGAAAGGAATGATAAACTACTGCAGCCAGGGACCACTAGTAATAGCTAATTTTATAGTAGTTCCTGCGTTAGCTAAGAGATGACTTGGAAAAGATCAAGGTGATAAATATTTGGAAGAACTCGTTCATATTGATGAAAGATGAAATAGATTTAAGCTAGAATCACTTCCTCTTTGCTATAAATATTATCGAATCCTATACCTTATCGCATCTTCTACTATACTTGGAGGAAAATCTGCACATATCAATGTCAGTAGAGAATGGTATTCTTTAGCATTGAATAGTTCTATCCAAATTTAAGAAAAAATATTATTTGAGGCATTTCATAATGATTAAAATAATGATTAATAATAAAAGTATCCTATGATCGTATTATACTAATAAAATTCAAATATTGCTACGAATACGATTAAATTCATTACACATATAGCATCAGGTGGAGCTACTATCTATGTTATCACATCGTTGAATATCTTTATTGATTTAAAATATAAGCTAAGGCTTCAATAAAACTATGATACTATTATACTATTCTAATCGTAAATTAGAAACCTTTTTTTTCTCCTAGATGGTGAAAACATCTACTAAACATGGCAATAAAACACGAACGATTATAAGGCGTCTCTCGAACAAATGAATATTCTCTATAGAGGATATGATTTCCCTTATGGACACTTGTAAAACTACATATTGAACATAAATAAAGGATAAATTCTTATTAATAAATATATTTTAAAATAGTAATAGAGTGTATCACTTCAGTAAATGCTTACTAGTCATGAAGAAATTTGTTGGGATTAACTTGCGGATGTTCTTCCTTATACCTAACCAACTGAGCAACTCCATCCTACATATAGCATGATATTAAAGGAATAGATAAGAAATACGTTTATTTCTATATTAAAGAGATAATTTGAATTTGATCTTAGATCTACAATGAAAGTCTTAAGTTGCTCATTTTATTGAAGCTCAAGTAACGGTTTATGTGCTCTTTACTCTAATTCTAACTCGAATACTCTCTAAATGATACTTTATAATAGTATACTAAATATTATTTATTGTAATTGGTGTAAACCTAATATCTTAGTATTTTACATATAAATAGACTATGGCTTATACGAATACGAAATCATTGAAAAATGACGTCTTTCAATGACATCTATAAGCAAGATTTATAGATGTATTTACATTTTTTTACCTAAAATTTGATATCATAAAGAGCGAAATAAGCAGAGCAACATCACATAAGAAAAATTATAATGCATCTACTAAAAAAATGGTATAAGGGCAATTCAAATTGATGATTTGTTCTTGAGATGAATTTGATACACGGTGATATCACATAAATTCAAAGATGAAATCGCTAGATTTAGTTGATATTACTTTGATTAGTTATTAATATTTCTATTCTCACCTCAACATAAGTCAGTAAATGATGTTTTCCTGCAACAGGAACATTGTATCAATCAGTTATAATACGAAAATAAGATGCAATAGAATTACTGTGGTGTTTACAGAGACTTGATTAGAGTACGAGCAGCTCTTACTAGCTTCTCTATGTGGAATGCAGTTAAAATTCACATACTCAAATATTGTTCATCTTCTGATATCAAATTCATAGCATCAGCCATGTAAATTAAGTTTTATTTCATCAGATTTAGACCTAAAATAGGGCAAATGTGAGGAAATAATTTCTTACCATGTTTTTCTATTAAATTTATTTTACTTTAAATATTATGATAGTAAAATCGAAATAAATGTTAGGTTAAGAAAATAATAAAATTTTTTTTTAAGTTATCGATCAAATGCAATGTATAAGATTTAGAATATACAGCTAAATAATTTCTTCAACTCTATACTTGCAGCAATAACAAATCGATGTTGTAATAGCCTAAGCTAATTGAATATAGCACGACAGAGATTATTGATATCCTCGTACTTTGCTGGTACCTGTCCTTTTCCTTCTGGAATGGAACATGAATAGGTGAATTAGTTGAAGTATGTTGACCTTTTAAATACTATTAAGGGGAAAAATCCAATGATAACATACCATAGGGTGATAAATAGTCGAAATAAGCTTATACTTTTAGTCAAAGTACAGTAGTAAAATGGCAAATCGTAATACATGTGGTGCTATATCGTGAGACCTAATCTGATCATCATTTACCTATAATATGGTGCCTAGGATTATCTAGTGCTGCGAGAAATGGAAAAAAATTAAAGGATTATTCTAGTTTTCAAGTTCTTCCAGGGTTAAGTTAACTAACCAGACTGCTATAGTTAGTTAAGAAGGCTAAAGCTAAGATGTTACAGGAATATTCTCCAGAGCTTATCACTCATTCCTCTACTATACTAGAAGGGGTTGCTATGAAACCGTCCCATGATTACGCATGCGTGGTAGTATCAATCCAGGATGGCTAAACTTTTTTTATTCTTGCATATTGCAAGCTCCAATCAAGCTCAAGATAAGTCATCAATAGTAGAAGGGATTAGTTATTATTACCCAATTTTATTAAAATGTCTTACAATTCATTTGTATGTTATTGCTAGTGGTTAATAAGATATAATTAATTAATAAGAAGTAAAGCAGGAAATGGGTATTTGTACCAGTCCATATATGATACCACCTGATGATATTTACCTAAAATGCTTTTGTTATTCAGTAAAGGACCCACAAGTTACACATATTTCACTTAGGAATGGTAATAACTTAGCAATTCCATTGCTCCAATTAAAGTTAACTATTAGTTACACCATGCATAATATTACAATTATTTAGGCATAGTAAGTATTCAGACCTTTCTATTCGTCTGCTACACTATTGAAGTCCAACCCGGTACGAGACGAGATGAAAATTATGCAAATTTACCAAATAACGAAAATCAAGACGTAGAAAGCTATTGAACAATAAAGTATGCTAGATTGCGATTGGAAAATTATGTGATACAGATAAAATCAACTACAATTTTAGAATAAATTCAACCATCACAAACAAAACATTTTACGCTACTACAACAGCCTCAGGTCTTGATAAATATTATTAATAATCATCATTAAAACCATGACACAGAATGTAGAATTATGATCATCTCAATGGTGGTGCGTCGTTAATGCTGTCTATAGAATTATAATTCATATCAGTGAATTTAGTAAAATTTAGGGGCTGGATTACGTCGCCATTCCACTTTCTGCCCAGAATCTGTTCTAATCTTAATAGTTGCAGCTTTGGCAGCACTGACTGTTTCTTTTATCGTGTTCATTAAGTTGGTTGCATTCAGAACCAGTACTTCATTCGCTTCTCTGCTACTCTTTTCGTCTACATTATAAATGATAAAGGATGCAGCTCATTTCATGGAACTATTTTGAATGTCAACTTAAGTGCAATTTAAAACAATAAAATTACTGTTAGCAGTACTTACCACCAGACGCTACAGCAGTCGCTTTTACCGTAGCGACAACTTTGAGTTGCGTGCTGATCGTTGGTAGCCGTTGCAGGAGTACCTTTAAATTCTAAAGTAATTGATTCACCAGTTATGCTATCTATTTTTTGAATTGATCTGATATCATGCTTATCATCTAGACGTTTTAATTTGTTTCAACCTACTTCTTTCATTCGTTTATCTGAGCATTTCCTGGCTATCTCCTCAACATATTTCACGAACAAATCGCTAATTTTAGCAATATCCTTGGCCGTTTGAATAATTTCTTTTCTTGTTACATCGCTCCCATCTCTGTTTAAAAGTGATATCCATTATTTAATATAATAAAATTAAAAGCTCTTTATAAATTTGTGCCCAAATTACATAATGCCTACGTACTCCACAATTTTGGACATAGTACCCATCAATCCAGCTGCTTTGCTGGCTGTAGCTATGATATCGTTATCACTATCAGACCACCTACTCGTTTCCCTACGTAACGATCTTGCAGCTTCCTACATTATTTTTAGAGTCAAACAATAATTAGATCTCCTAGGCAAAAATAATCTTTACCGTAAAATACGGATAGCCAGTATGACATTTATAGCTAGATAATTGTAATGTAATTGATTTCTTCATTAGCATGAAATACGTAGGAAGAAAACAATCGATAAAGTTATTTACAGCAATAGGATTTGTCAAATAATCAGGAATCTGTTCATCAAGTTCTTCACGTTGGACGGGCTCCTGAGGCACAGGCACTTCTTCAACTACTGTTTCTTCGGCTATGCGAGGAATGACTGGTTTGGCTACGAAATGATATAGGAACAGATTTTACATGACTACAGACAGTGAAGTCTGTTGTAAAAATTTCGTATAACAGCAAAGTCATCCATATCATGCTGTACATATTAAGTAATCATAACTCTTACCGTCTTTAACAACATCAGCGACTTCCAGCTCATGAACCTTTTCTGTTGCTTGTTCGACTTCATCATCGAGAGCATCTGACAAACTCTTTCTAACGTTATGGACGCCAGATCTAACCTGTTCATATTATAGACAATAAAGCAAGTACCAGAGTTTTCCTGATCATTAGTTGTCTCATGTCAGTAAATTGCGACCATATCTATTGTCACTTAAAATAAATGATTTTAGCATAACTTACCATTTCTTTCTTAACTTTTAAATTATCCTTTGCTACTTGATCATTAGTATCTGCCGCCAAGACATTTGCACAGGTTATCAAGTCCACAGTATCTGATATGATAAAGATACACTTTAGTTTCAATTAACAAAACTTAAAAAATAATTAATCAATCGATTCATTCTAATTGTAACCGTTTTCTAGAGCTTTTTGATCTTCAGTTATCTTTAGCGAAAAGATTGGATCTTCTGAATTTTCTACTTCTCTCTTTGCAATTGTAGATACTCTACCAGCATGCTTAGCAAAATCTGATGCTTTCGAAAGTATGCCCTGTATCATAATGTTAATATCATTTTTACATGATTCACGTAAATAATCGCAAGTAACACATACGGTTAGATCGCTTTAAACTGCTCGTGAAGTGAAATCATTCCAGAGAAAATTCGCATAAATATTACGTTTCTTGTTTATTAATTAGTCTTACATATATTTTATTACGCGCTAAAAGTTACAAACCTGTGGATTACTACTTTCTATCGCTTCTGACAGCTCATTTGCTGATTTTTCAACAGCTTCCTCTGTAAAAGTTCAAAAAATTACCAGGAAAATAGCATTTATGCATATCGCCTTACAATTTGTATTTGATATTCAACAAACAGGCTCTTTATTTATAGCAGACGGTAATATCGCTATAAATATAACCTGAAGCGGCTATAAGGGTGTGACTGTCCATTGCACCATCTACATATTTCGACAAGGAACTTGCAGTATCCTTCCATTGAGTAGCAATGCCATCTGAAAATTGCCTGATTGACTATAGTAACAGAAAAAGAAATGTAAACCTATTGATCAAACAGTTGTATATCTATTAAATCGATATATGAAAGATTCGACTTAGTGAGTAAATTAACCATTACCTGGTTCTCTATATTGCTTGAAGAAGCCATGGCGGCATTGACAACTGTAGGTGCTACTTTACGGAGCTACAGCATTAATTAGAGAGGTATTAAATTACCGTATTTGTGATCCTTCACCACCTTCACATCTCGTTAAGTAATGAGACTAGACAAATCACATTACTGTTAATAATCATCTGTTACCTTTCTTGAGGCGCTTCGTATCTCCTCCGTTTGCTCTAAGTTCAATTTATCGCTACCAAATAATGCAACATCTTCCGCTGTAGAGGCTAGCGAATCCGACAGATTTACGAACTCTGCGCATTTCAACTTTGTTTTCTCGTTGTCTACCATTGAGATCAGATAATTGAAAGTTAGGATTGTGTCAATTATAGATGATTAAAATGTTATTAACCCTTTAGTACTGCTGGATTTTGAAGTTCTTCTATAATGGATCCGGGATCAGCGAAATTCTCAGCAATTTGTTTTGCTAATTGTTTTTGCATCACCTGCTCTGTGTTGTCCATTATATCTATCATTTCCTTCTTGGTAGCTTGCGCCGATGGATCTGTATCCTATTTACGATAAAAAACACAAACATTTTTACTATCTTGTGTTAGCAAAACGAATAGAAATGATAATAATAATAGTAAATATTCCAATCAAAATATTATTCTAACCGTATTATCCTTTAAATTCCGATTGTGTTGTTGAAGTGAATTATAGTTATTTGCAATGTCAGTTTGAGTTGTAGTGTCACATTTCTTGGAAATATCTACTCCTTTTGATACTACGTTTTCTATAAGCTTATCTACATGCATAGAATTTGTTTATTATGAAATGTTAAGTAGTAATTGTGACATATGATAATAAAGAAGATTAATGAATTGAGTCATATCGTAGCAATATTGCGAATTCTGTCATCTACAATAGAAAATTATTATACTGAATATAATTTAATAGAGAGATCAGACTAACCACGATAACCCTCTTTATCAGATTGTGCATTGACCAAATGATCCCTTAATTTATCGAAATCATGACATAATGAAGTATTTTGTAAGCTATGATCCTAAAAGTTCATAATTATTTCCAGTTAGTCAAGGTTTTACATTAACAGGTCGAGAAGATTAAAAAGTTGAACAACGTCGCAGGTAGTTCCACACATTATCTACTGTCCAAAGTCACCACTATTGAGTACAATATAAGAATAGATTAATTGGCTAACCTGAGATGCATCATGTGTTTCAGTAAACGGCAACATTAAGACCCGTATAATTTCTTCAAGTTCTTCACATACAATTCCTTAGTTATAACAGTAAGTATTAGTTTACAATATTGAAAAATATTTGATAAATACAGTATAATTAGTTATATTTAATACTAAATCTGAAAACTAGAATAAGTGATTTATTACACGTGTAATGATTACCGACAAAAGAATCTCTTGAATTTTGTAATGGTTCTGCTTCTTGATTGTCGTCAATTATAGCTTTTAAGACAGATTCTATAGATGTTACGGCATCCTCAATATTGATACATGAGCGTTTTAGCAGCTGCCTAGTTATGTTAAAGAGCAAGCATGAAATATTAATTTGTCAAAGTATTTTAACGCCTAAACTTGAAAAAGAAGTGTTCTTAAAATATGAAACACTTTCATAGTATTTCATGTTTACTCGATTTGAACGGTTCACAACATATTGTAAAAAATAATGCTGTATTCGCATGTACAGTGTCACATCTTAATACTAACTCTTGTGGGTTTATTAGTTATTAAGTGATTTAATCAAAGCGACCCATATATCACAATAGATGAATTTATTGATAGTAAACGCTGACTATTGATGAGATGATAACTAATACTGTGCTGTACACATAGTAACTATAAGAATCCTATCAGTAACACTATCAATTTTTAAAATACTGAAGTATTGCAAACGTTACACCTTGTCAAGAATGGTTATCAAATGGAATTGTATTGAAAGAAATTTTATTTCAGAGGTGCTAATAACTCAAAAATTTTCTTCTCAGTTTTAATATCTATATTCAAACGCAATCTATATGAACGCTACCTGTTCAGTTCAATCAGTAAATCATCGGCGCGAGCTCTAATTCTAATTAACAGGTTATCTACTGCAGATTTGACACTTTTAGTGTAGGTTTGATAATCAGCCTCATGAGTAATAACTGAAGCATTAGGCATGTAATCTTTGACATTATTGCAAACACGGACGATTTTCTTTACTTCGGATTCGTCATAGGAAAACAAGAGATCCGATGTGCCAGATAGTATACCTAATAGAATGAGACATTATGGTCTTACAATCAGTTCATTGACCGCGTATAAACGCCCAAAGCCAGTTATATTGGTTTTTTTAAACGTAAGAACTTGTAATTAAGAGATAACGGAAGATATGAATTTTGTCGCTACAAAGTTAGAATTGTGTGTAAAATTATTACTATTAGGCACGTGTATATGATTAATAATATTCACCTACTTTACCCGTGTGCTATTATCTTATCAAGAGATTACCGAATTATTCATAATTACTAGTGCAAAACTACCGACAAAAACTCTAATCGACTTTTATAGCATTAAATCGATCAGATGTTGAAGTTTAACACTGTTTTATTTGTTTGGCATGATAACCTTTCGTTCCATCAATTAATATATTTCTGGCTTCTAGTGAAGAAGAGCCATCCTTTAGTAGATGAGCAGCTTGATTTAAGTTAACAGAGGAATTTTTAACCACTTCCAGTGCTACATTCATTTCTTGTTTAAATTTCTCATCACTACTAGCATTTGCAGTATCTTGGCCGACCTAAGTTGAATGATCCAGTAATAAAAAGGAGCAAACGCTGGTCATACTTTTCATTCAATGAATGCATAATTATAGCAGTCATTGAAGATAGACTTGATAAAGATGGCGAAACAGTTTAAATTGTCTTATAAAAAGTTATTCTAATCATGCTGCAACTTACATTGCTTGTAGCCATTTATGATTGAATAATTATACGCGTATATATAATTAATGCTGTGATGGTACTGTAATACAAAGATCGAATGGTGGATGTATACGAGTATGTTACCTGAACAAGATTTGCAACAGCGGCACAGGCAGCTTGCACGGGCATAGTTATATCAGGGATTGATTTGCCGGCTTCTGTTTCTTCATGGATTATAGCCAATTGAGACACCTAAAGGACAACATCATAAGTGTTTACTTAATAAAACTGCTGCTGGTTTGCTAAACGTTTTCATTATAGGATAAAATTCTCCTTGCAGTTTTGGATATGTCGCTGTTCAATCAAGTACATACAGTATTCTCTGTTGGCGTAGCAAGTCAATTATGATGTTTTATTGCAGTAGAAAAATTTCCAATTTACTTTTCCGTATTCTAAATGAGCTTGATTATCTTGATGTTGCAATAAAGAGTAATGATGAGCATGTACAATGTATGTTTTACTACAACTAATAGTATAACGAATTTTTCCTTTTTTTATAGTTAAATAACGGGAAAGCCTTGATTTTATCTTAATAATATTGCAATATACAGTAGAGTAATGACAAGTTTGGGGCTATACGAGTACAGTCTACGATTTTCATCAAGAGATATCACGGTAACAATACTCATAAACTGACGAAGAGAATGGTTTGTAATCATCATCATCAACAAACTATCCGCCTTAAGGTTTATAGTATAGCTTGCTAACTATTTTCAAGCCGATGACATTCATAAACTGATCGAGAGAACCGGTTTTCAACATCATCATTAACAAGCCAGCCTTAAGGTTTATAGTATGACCATGATTATTATGATTAACATGTTTACCGTGATATTTATACCGTACAGTATAGTTCCTTTTACTATTAATTCGTTTCGCTAGCTAAGAATAGTATCGATACGAGCAGTAGGTCTATCTAAATCAATTTATTGATTTAGTTCAGTTAACATTGAGTAATATGATTGTTTTTAACTTATATGGCTAATGGATACTTTTACTAGCAAGTAACTACAGTATTAATCTCTTTAACTAGCTGAGAATGGTATCGATACGAGCAGTAGGTCTTTTCTAAATCAATTTCTTGATTTATTTATTAACGTTGTATGCATGATTGTTGTTTTTAATCTGCAGCATATACGAGTAAGTCGTAAGGCTAAAAGGTATTTTTTCATCTTGAAGTGATGATGATTGATGATAACGCAAAGTGAAAACACTCTCTACTCGAATCTTTCTAGTAGCTATTCGCAAGTGCTGCAGTAATACCATTCTACCCATTCTACGCTTTCGATCACTACCGTAGCCGTGAAAGAATGCTACAACTATAAGGTTTGTGAACTCATCTATCCGTAAGATTGGTTATGAATAATCTTTTTATCCCTTTTCGTTGTAAGGCTAACAGATGTTTTTTGTTGATGGTAACGCAAAGCGAAAACACTCTCTACTCGAATCTTTTCACTACGCTACCAACAAGTATTGCAGTAAAAATTAATCTACCTTTCTGTTTCAATCAATAAAGTAGCCGCAAAAGAACGCTATAACTGTAAGGTTACGACTGGTTTTAATTAATCAATTTAACTCAGATGGTTCAAAATATTTTTATCTTGTTGAAGTGATGATTATCGACATGATGTACTCGTTAATTGAAAATAGCCTCTGCTGAAATTTTTTTCGTTAAGCTACCTGCTAAGTATCGCAGTAGAAATAAATCTGTTTTCCAATATTTCAATCACTATAGTAGCCGTGAAATGTTATAATTATAAGCTTAATGGACTTATTCACCCGTAGTGCCTGGTTTATAATTTATATACTAAAAGATATTTTCCATCAATGTGATGATTGTTGATAAGACAAAGTAACACTACTTTCCACTGAAAATTGTTCAGTAACACCATTAAGTATCAAGTATGGCAGTCAAAATGGATCTACCTTCCTATTTCAATTTCTACAGTAGCCGTAAAATGCTCTAACTATAACCTTAGTGAACTTATTTATCCGTTATGCTTGGTTTTTAATTGATAAGGCTAAAAGATATTTTCTAGCAGGCAGTGATGATGCTTGGCAACAAGGCACAGCGAAAATATTCCCTACTGGCTATTTTTAGTAAGCTAACCGAACATATTATAGTAAAAACTGATCTACTTTTCTGTTGTAATGACTACAGTAGCTACAAATGAAGGCTATAAAGGTTAGTCAATTTATTTACCCTGCTTTGATATCACTACCATCTTTACTCATCGACTGTCTAGTTATCACCGTTTTAATCAAGGCATAACAAAGGTAGTCTATGACTCCGTGGCACAAAAACCTTGTAGAACCACCATTCATCGATAGACTGATATACAAGATATCCATCTATGATTGCAGCAGTATATAAAATTGCTCTTAAGATCCATGTAAAGACATTATGAGGTAGTCGATGATGGCAAATTGAGCATTTTGACTGACCTGTTGAGCTAAAGGCTCAAGGATTTGCTGAATCGTCATGCTCGGAAATGGACGCATCTTTGCTTGAATTAAACCAAGTTAGGCTTTACTTTCTTCCACAGTCCAAAATCAATGATTGAAGAATTAAGATGGTTTAGGCACTACCTTATGCTAATCCAAAACTACCAAGAGAGACAGGAAAAAGGTCCAAAGGCCACCTCAAAGCTTTGCTGTCAGCTAGCAGTGCGTTTTCCTGATAGGTAGTTTTGCCTTTGCAGAGCTTGATGGATTGCAGCAGTGCCAGTTGCAGGGTTAGTAGGTCAAAGTCTTCTATGGCAGATTACTGACGCATACACCGCTTGTCATACTATACTTTATTATAGGTTATGGGAAGGTGCGTATTAGTAGAATCGTTTCTTGACCTACTGCCTATACTGCATTACTAAGCTAGCTACCTTACAATGATTAATAAGTATTTCTTCTTGGAAGCCACTGGCATAATCCATATCGAGAAAATAAATGCTATAAAATGGATATCAATGAGGTCAATAATAGCTCGATCGATCTCTCTAAGCAATAAGAATATAAGGATAAGGCTTACAAGGCCTGGATTAGAAGTTATAACCTCCTCTTTTTTAGTCACAAAGTGATTTCCTGGTCCAGCTCAAGTTGAGCTCGAGCCTAGAACTTACAAGCGTGCAATGATCTCATTAGAGCAAAGCAATGCTATCATTACTGTGCTATAAGTGATTCTACCCATCCAGCTCTAGTCGAACTCGAGCCTAGGATCAAGGGTAGGCATGCATTGATCTTATTAAAGCAAGGCAATACTATCAGTACTTTACTATAAGTGATTCCACTCATCCAGCTGTAGTCTAACTAGAGCCTAGGATCAAGGGTAGGTATGCAATGATCTCATTAGAGTAAGGCAATGCTATCAGTACTTTGCTATAAGTGATTCCACCCATCCAGCTGTAGTCTGACTCGAGCCTAGGATCAAGGGTAGGCATGCAATGATCTCATTAGAGCAAGGCAATGCTATTCAGTACTTTGCTATAAGTGATTCCACCCATCCAGCTGTAGTCTAACTCGAGCCTAGGATCAAGGGTAGTCAACTACTGTAGTCATGCATTGATCTCATTAGAGCAAAGCAATGCTATCAGTACTTTACTATAAAAGATTCCACCCATCCAGTGCTAGTCGAACTCGAGCCTAGGATCAAGAGTAGGCATGCAATGATCTCGTTAGAGCAAAGCAATGCTATCGGTACTTTGCTATAAGTGATTCCACCCATCCAGCGCTAGTCGAACTCGAGCCTAGGATCAAGAGTAGGCATGCATTGATCTCATTAGAGCAAAGCAATGCTATCGGTACTTTGCTATAAGTGATTCCACCCATCCAGCTGTAGTCTAACTCGAGCCTAGGATCAAGGGTAGTCAACTAGTCATGCATTGATCTCATTAGAGCAAAGCAATGCTATCAGTACTTTACTATAAAAGATTCCACCCATCCAGTGCTAGTCGAACTCGAGCCTAGGATCAAGAGTAGGCATGCAATGATCTCATTAGAGCAAAGCAATGCTATCGGTACTTTACTATAAGTGATTCCACCCATCCAGCTGTAGTCTGACTCGAGCCTAGGATCAAGGGTAGGCATGCAATGATCTCATTAGAGCAAGGCAATGCTATCGGTACTTTGCTATAAGTGATTCCACCCATCCAGCTGTAGTCGAACTCGAGCCTAGGATCAAGTGTAGGCATGCATTGATCTCATTAGAGCAAAGCAATGCTATCGGTACTTTGCTATAAGTGATTCCACCCATCCAGCTGTAGTCTAACTTGAGCCTAGGATCAAGGGTAGGCATGCAATGATATCATCAGCCCTTGAGGGTCTTTCCTCGCCATGCTTTCTTCGTAACTATCCATACCTCCCTCCATGTCAGGGTTGCAGATGCAACGATCTAATGCATTCCTTACAGCTAATAAAGTCTCTATCCGTTAAGCATTCTCCTGTTCGCTTAATTTCTACTCGATTTACTGTAAATATCATTTTACTCTAGTGCAGAATTCTCTTCAAGGCAGGCCCATATAATTTGTCACCGATGATGGGATAATGGCATACTATACCTTTACCTCGATACGACTGTTTCGGATAGTATACAGCAGTGCCTAATGGACGTGAAATGCATTGTTGATGCCTTTCTAGTATAGACTATATACATACTCAAGTATCGCCCAATAACTCATACTGTACTCTACAATATTTATATCATCCTTTTCGTGGTCATAGTGATCCATAACGATCAAGGTCGCTAGCGCTGGATGATTTCATTGCCGTCGAGCTAAGGGAAAATTCAGCAAATCCAGTAGAAAGCAAATCGATTATTCACTTATTACGAGCATTTCAGCACTGCTTTACGACTATAAATATGAATCAAGTTCTGAATTTTAATGTGGGATTACTTGGCCATGTGGATAGTGGAAAAACTTCACTAGGTAACCATCGATTGTAATTAAACCATGCTACGATCTCATAACATACATGTCGGGCATTGATTGGAGATGCTGCTTGGCTAGCTCATCATTCTCCCCACATATACGGGAGTGAAATGATCTGATAGAATAGGCTAGATTGTATTAGAATGACTTCTCTTTAGGCTATGTTATGATTTAGTTTTGCTCTCTACTTATGTATAGCTTATGGCTATGTAGTGATCATATTTTCAAGCCAATTTTTAGGCAATACTAGCCGTACGAGCAAGCATTGAGGTTGATTGGCCATTAGTTATCGCAATATTGGCTAAGTCCACTTTTCTCCTCATTTATAATAGTAGTAAAAGGTATTACGGCGTAGAATACATTGGAACTACTTTCCCTCGTCTTCCTTGGATAATAGTGCTAGTGTATATGTATAGCCTGTGCTTACCCAATTGCAGCGTTGAAAGGCAATTTTTAATGCTTGCTTGCAGTGCTTGTTGCTAGGCTACTTTGCTACTTGCTATTGCAATATTGACTAAGCTTAGCATTGATAGGCTATATCCCACTTGTACTCGTTAATAAACCCAGCCTTCTTCTTATTTATAGTAGCGTAAAAAATGCTGCTAGAATAGTATAAAATACGTTAAAACTACTTTTCTCATGCTACATCATCGATCATTTGACAACATATTTATAGCGGATGCAACGTCTAAGACTAATCCTTACCTGACTACATACGATCTACTATTAGTTTGCCCAACTTTCTCCTTATTATTGGTCAAAACTGTTCATAAATTGATCTAGAAATACGCTGGGACTACTTTCCGTATACAATTGTTTGTATTACTATATTATACCATGCTAATTGACTTTGGTAGCGTTTACCGAAGTAATGTCTTAACCTAATTCTCTCTCATGACTTACTCCTACGCGTTGATGGTGATATACTACTTGCTATTGGTTAGCCCACCTTCTGCCAATAAAAATATTTCGTATACTGCCCTTAAATACATTAAAATCACTTTTCTTAAACTAATTTTACTGTATCTAACAGCATGCTAGTTCATTACCTTATAACGTTGTTCTATTAATTATAACTTTATCGATATCTTGATGGTAGCTAAAGCTCTGAGTACAACAGCTTCTACCGCATCTTTCGATAAAAATCCACAAAGTCAAGAGCGTGGAATTACCTTAGATTTAGGTAAGTATTGAAATTTTGAAGATACCTTTTCCTGAAAACTAGCTCGTTCTTATCCATTTAAATGGTGACGTTTTACGAAATAGTTGCTTTAAAGTAGCAATCTTATTAGGCTGAAAATTGCCCTTGCACTAACCCTATAATTGACCATCTCTTTGTACTTATGTTATTCTAGGATTTTCTTCTTTCGCTGTTCCGATTCCTAAACATTTGGAAGGTATACGTGGTCGTAAAGTTCAATTTTCATTATACAGTACAGTTGCAACTATTGGTTACAATTGATAACTATAGACAGTAGTAAGATCTGGATAAACGACTAGCGTAAAATTTTGAAAGCATGGTTATAACTATATAAAGTCAAGTAGTCGCTTTACGATCGTTTCAAATAACATTGTCTGAACACATGGACTGAGAAGGTGTTCGTGATGTTATAATAGCTAATGCTTACCATTTCAATTTCAGGAAAAGGTTATGAAACACTTCAATTCACATTAGTCGACTGCCCAGGACATGCATCTCTTATTAAAACTGTTATTGGAGGTAAGCTAATTTAAAGATTTCGATTTCAGTAATGTTTTGTCATTCATACAATACATGTTACTGTTTCGTTTATGCTAAGTCTAGGTCATTAGTTGACATAACTTATTATATATAGTACTGCTGTCTGATAATTGCTGCGCGTTATTTACCAGTAAACTAATTGTATACATACATTTAGATAACCCTTGTATTACATAATAAAATAATTGTATACATATGTATTAGCACTAAATGGCATTAATAGCTCACAATTTTACTGGTACTAATTATTTGTAAAGACTACAGTTGTAAATAAATGTATCTGATCTTGTGTATATGTCCCAGCTAGTTGACTACTCGAATAGGCAGACTAGAAAATACACTGCATTAGAATCCATTGATGGATAGATTAAGTAGAGAAGTACAATATTATATAAGTGATCAAATGCTAGGTAATACGACATTAGAATACCAATTGCTATTGAAAAATTTATCCCTATCAACGTGCATTTATACGCGTATGAAAGAGCTAAACTTACGGTATACATGCAAATAATTATAATAGAAGGAGAAGACGCTTTGACGGATTTATGATAAATTTAATTAAATAAGAATATTTTTATTATTGTAGTTATTCTACAATGAGATTTCAAAAACTACACGATCTTATGATAACACCATAGGTGTAATGATAGGGTTTAGAACTTAAAACTTTCGAGATTACGTGTATTCCAGATAAACTGAATTTTTAATTTTATCTTAGGAGCCCAAATTATCGATTTAATGATCTTGGTCATAGATATTACTAAAGGAATCCAGACACAGACAGCGGAGGTTTGCTAGTTAAAAATATGCACTGAAAGATACCTTTCTTTCTTCGCAAAATTAGATTATAACACTTTTGGTATGTTGATACAATAATTCTTCTTTTAAACTAGTGTTTAATTATTGGTGAAATTACTTGCGATAAAATGCTAATCGTTTTAAATAAAATCGACTTATTGAAACCTGAGAGTAAGCTGCAGCAAATCGAAAAGGTAAAAGTAATTCACCATAGCGATAGTTGACTTTAAAAATATCTTAAGAAATCATGTCAATTTAAAATGATATCGTTGGAACTAGATGTCAAAGAGACTGCGTAAAACACTACAAAATACCAAATTTGCTGAGGCCCCTATGGTTAGCGTCGCTGCAGTACCTGGTGGAGCTGAGGTAATTAAATCTTTGATAAAACTGACTACAATAGTATGTCATCATGTTATTTAGAGATACCACATTTTCCAAATACTGCAGGTTGGTCAGAATCAGAGTGAAGGCATCCAAACATTAATTGATGTAAGTTAGCGTAGCTACTATAATTTTTGATTAACTTACGTTGCTATATAACTGATAGTATCTTCTAGATTGAATATTGATGTATTATTCAACTAACGTTATCAACTTATTCAATAGTTTTTGATGAATCTTACTTATATCCCAACCCGCTCTGAAGATGGAGATTTTATATTTGCTGTCGATCATTGCTTCTCGATTCGAGGCCAAGGAACTGTCATGACCGGAACTGTCCTGTCTGGAAGTATCGGAATAAATGATGTAAGTTTTATATAAATCGATATTTCTTTGTTGATCCTAGACCTATTTATACACAATTTTTGAATTATGCACCTTTTCAACGTGTTTCTTTACTTAAGACTATTGAAATTCCGGAACTAAAAATCCAAAAGAAAGTTAAATCTATGCAAATTTTTAAGAAAGCGGTTTCAAAAGCTAAACAGGTTTAATTTATTCTATTTCTCTAAACATACTTATGAAATTATTATAGAATTGATTTGCATTTATTAACCTAACTAGGGTGATAGAGTTGGAATATGTGTGACTCAGTTTGATCCTAAACAGCTAGAGAGAGGATTGCTTTGTACACCAAAATCCATAGTAGCAATTAATGGTAAGGCTTTTAATTATTTATTTAGATTCTGTTACGAAATTTATCTCACGTTTTATGAAACTTAAATGATGACCAAATATTTAAATTGGCTTAAATTAAAAGATTTAGATTATATTTGTAAAATTGGATAATATAACTGTGTTTAAATTTATACTTACGAGTGATCTTCTCCTGTTAGCTTGCGTTGTGGCTTTGCAACGGATAAAATATTTTAAAAGTTCTTGTGAATCGAAATCAAAGATACATGGTAAGTAAGCAGTGACAAAGAAATACGATTATAATATATTAATTAATATATATACCCGACATATCCTGTACACGTTGAACAAAGAGTATTTAGTGTATTAATATTTAATCCTTATTATATTGCTTAACCAATAATTAAGATCCTACTATAGAATCATACTATGTACTGAAGCGTTTTGCCTATACATGCAATTGTGAAAATGACGTAAATTCTATTTTTTATATATTTTATATTGTGATTACGACTTTAAAAAAATTATAGGATTTACTATCTCAGATTCTACGATTACTGCGGAAGTGATAATTCATAACCAACGATATAGTGATTTATTACGGCATATACACACGCAGTTAAGCCTATTGCTTTGTCACTTCCAAGACACGTACGTGTATGATGCGCTCATTATCACTTAGATAATTTTTTCATCTTGACCTTTTTCTACGCTTTAAACGATTTAATGACATTCCATAATGTATACTGTTTCAAGTAAATGCAAGTTTTACGGTATTGAGTTCAAATGTGCCATTACAATGTTATAATCTTGTTTCAGTTACTGCTGGTCATCATACCATTTTAGGACGAGCAACATTTTTTTCATTACCGAAATCCTCTAGTGCTGAAACTGCTTTAGGTAAATCATTCAGCTTGACATTCTAAATAAACTTATTCACTTAGGCGATAGTAGAAATATAGGATTATTCTTGTAGCTTGTACTAAAGTCTTAAATATTACCTTTATACAGACAGGATAAATTTCGACTTCGATCGAGAGTATCTATATGAAAGTGATCTACCAAGTAACGACTCCAGTGATACTCCAGCAAAAAATTATTTTGCGCTAATTGAATTTGAAAAGGCAGTTTCTTATCCCCATAATACCATTATCATTGGCTCTAGATTGGATACTGATATTCATATCCATTGAAAATATATGTGTAACTAAGCTAACATAGTTATACCCTTAGAATCTAGATTAATAATTCTTGAAGGTTTCTTTCCTTAATTTGAGATACATGCTAAAACTTGTCGATTAGCATTTCATGGCCATTCCGTATACGGAATTACCGAGAAGGTAGCGAGGATTTTAGGATAATATAAAATGCAATGATTTTACTTGGGCAATGCCGTTAGTTGCATTTTATCAAATGCAAATGGTGATTGATTACTATTCTAAGCAATTAAGTTAATAAACACCCTAACAATAATTGTCACTTTTACGACACCAATTAAAGGACTATGAAGAAACCGTGCTGCCTCGCTTGAAGATTTACAAGAATAAAACTAGAGAAGGTGTTGTTGAGCGAGTAAGTCACATAACATGAGGATAAATTCCATCTTGCGATATTTAAATATTGGAATCGTAACTTACATTTCAAAAGTCTTCATTCTTTGGCAAACATTGTAACACAATATCATAATATATATACCAATTTGATATCCTTTACATATGCTTAGGTAATGGATGAATACACAGTAATTGCCAAATCAATATTTAAAAAGGAAACCAACATACAATTATTTTCCAATTTAAAAGTTACCTTATCAACGGGTAAGAACTTGTTATATATTATAGCAATTAACAACGAAATTATAAACAATGTTGACGCACAGAATGATTTGTACTACAGGTGAAACTGGATTTATAGAAGGATCATTTGGTCAGAGTGGAAAAGTAAAATTGAGATTTCCTGGTAATTACTACGATATTTTAGTATTCTATCGTAAAAAAAATTTGTTCGCTTAAACTCTCAGCCGCCAAATAAAATATCTAATTTCAATTGTTGTATAATTATAATAGATGGTCTAACACAGGAATTACTAAATTCTATTGAATTAAAGAAAGCTAAATCCAAATGTAAGATTTTTATGTTATACAGCATTTTTTACGTGAATCTTAACTTAATTAAAATTTATGATTACAGCTAAAGAAGGGGCAGATACGAAAATTAAATCTGTGCTAGTCCAGTTGAAATTTAAACGATATATATATGATAAAAAAAAGAAAATGATTCAAAATTAATCCTTATACAATAATATCTGATCAATATGCAAGATTTTATAACCAAAAATATATGAATACAACTCTCATTTCTCAAACGGTAATTATATTTTTTATCAGTGGCCAGCACCAGCACACTGTTATTGTGAATTGATATGAAATCCAGGAAACCTTGGCGATTTTTTGCTAAATTAGGCAGTGTAGATATTAAATTCAATTTATAATCATAACTCAGAAACTCAATCGTTGCATGAAGCTTTCCTATAGTATGCACACTATTGCCATACGCTTACCCCACCTTGTGTGTTATTGTAGTCATAATGATGGATGGTTTATTACGTAATAATATTTATGTACAATATTATAATCTTAAGAATGGAGATGCTAATAAACGAAAGATTTTCATACACCGTGGAACGATAGTAAATCTTACTATCCTGCCAAACAATGAGTATTTATAGAAAAGGATACAGTCATAATAGCTTCTAAATTTTAATATTCATGACGATAATAACACTCAAAAATGCGAGCAGTATTATATTGATAGTTGTTTTAAAATTTATTTGATATCATATTGTTGTAAACAGTTACATTTTGTACTGCCAGTCCTCTAACTTAATCGAGGTAAATATTTTATAATGAATACCATAGTTGAAAGGTATGTAAAAGTTAGACAAAACAATTACTACAGTACAAAGACTGTAATTATTTCGGAAGCTAACGTAGTTGATTAAAACTACAAGTATTAACAGTAACGTGCTAAAGGTCTCTCTTATTAAAACGATATCACGAAATCGAATATATATTTAAAAGGTGTTTTACTAGTTTTCATTAAACATACTATTTTGAATATACAATTGTAAACGTGATCCCAATTAGAATTATCACAGTCGTAATTTTTAAAATGAAAACTATTATTGCAGTGGCCGATATTGGATCAGGTAGTAGAATGAGGACCACCAGCTGTAATAAATTACTAATAGATTACCAACGTATAATCTTTAATTATGGTTAAAAAGTGATTATCACGTAACTTAACAGAACTTATTCACAACTTTGAACATAATAGATTACCAACGTATAATCTTTAATTATGGTTAAAAAGTGATTATCACGTAACTTAACAGAACGTATTCACAACTTTGAACAGAGCACGAACACGTCTTATTGTAAGTAAAGTCGATAAACTAATAAAATTTAAAACAAATACAAAATTCTGTTTTGCATAACTGTTGTGAAAATAGCCAAAGATTACATTATCGAAAGTAATCATAAATCTTTACATATTTAAATCGTATTACCACAAGGACAGATCGATTATTTGAGATCGAAAAAATACTGCCAAAGTTTATACCTAGATTGAGTTCATTTATACAAGCTGGAAAGTCTTACTGCATCGCGTAGCAAGTTCTCTTTGAGAGAGCGTAAAATTTCTATGTAATTGCCATTATTTATTAACGCACTACTAGCTAACCATTCTTCCGGTTTCAAGCGCAATGATGAATTCCTAGGTTGAGATGGAGGAAAATTTTGTTCTTTTTCTAGAGCATCCAGATATCTTTCGGACAAATTAAATAGATCAGACACAGTTTAAAATATACATTCGATAGATATAATACCGTAGATATAGAAACCTGTTGTAGGCGTTTGAGTGTAATAACTTTCGTGCACTTTTAGGAGGGCTAACAAAAACATCTTGAATAGCTAACTGTTGTGATTTCTAAATAGTAAAGTTATGAGCGTATTAAATCAAAACTATTTCAAAACTAGATAGAATCAGATTGAAATTAAAAGATAGCGTTAAGCCAACCGGTTGATTATTTTGTTGTTCACTTGTTGGTGGAGGTACTAGATGAGTTATAAATACGGGGTGTAGTTCATACGTTAGATGATAGACGATTCAAATTTAACCAATACAGTTGCAATATATTAAGATGCACAATTAATTGATGGTTACCTGGAACGTAATTCTGTGGGGGCTGAACAGGTACCATTTGGGGAGGATTAGGTGGGATATTTGGTGTAAGACTTGGTACAGCGTGCGGTACAACATAAGTGCCCCTCGGATTGTTGGGCACAACCGTTGAAGTAGGAGGAATCCAAGAGTTTGAGACCGGATTAGGAACTGCATTTGCAAAAATATTTCGAGGAGGATGGAAAGCTTTCGGCATAACATCTACAGGCATTGGATTGGCTGTGAAAGATAACGGATTACAGCGTGTTTAGCTGGTAACTAACTGAGTCAATATCAACAACAGATAAATATTACCTTGGGGTGTATTACTATATACAGGCGCACTAGGAGGAACGATAGTATGAACATAGGGAGAATTACTCGGATGGATCGGAGTATCACCATTAATTTGTTCAGATTGAGTAGAATTGACAGCAGTTGAATTTCTAAACATTGCGGGGCATAAAATAAAATCAGTAGTAAGATAATGGTAGATTACATACATTTAAAATTGTAAGTACATTACCGTGAGGGCGTTTGAGTATGAGGACCATCTTCTAATGAACTTCTTTCTTGCGCATCATCATCACTAGGCTATATGCATATAATAAAGCGTGTCATCGAATACAGACCACTTACTAGAGAGGAATCAAACTTGTGATCATATAGAACATAGTCGATATTTTAATACTACGTATTTATACATGATTTACTGCATATATGTACTACCTCTGAATCTGCGTTGGTTTCTTCACTTTGCTGTATATCAGATCGATGAAGTTTCTTTAAAGGTGCCTACATCAATAGTAAATGCCAAAAATGATGCTTACTATATTTTAAATTGTCTAAGGTATCTTTATGTATAGCAGTTCTATAAAAATGCGACGGAACCATCGATATACTAATAAAACTCATCAAATAATCCTATACATCTATGCGAACAACTGACATATTGTAGCACTCGTAATTCCAAGAAAGCTTACCTTGCTTGGTTCTATTTCCGATGGGAAGTAATAAATTTCATCTGCATTACATTCGCTAGATAAAGTATGTTTCTAACAAGAGAAGTACACAAGAAATTAATTCTTGATAATTTACAAATCTGCAAGAACGATAGCCACATTTGTTATTCTCATTAAAGATAGACGTATTGCAATTAGTAAATAAAATAGTTTCGAGTAATCATAAATCATCAGGGAATCAGTTTTCTTAAATTTTAAATTCTAAGTCTAATTATCTCTGTTTTATTATATATAAAATATACGTTTTTAATAATCAAAGCAAATTACTTTCAATCCTCTCAGTTTTCGGATTTGATGATCTCTTTCGTTATATTTTGACTCACATATATAAACATCTACCTCAGGGATATCAACAATACGGCCTAAAAGAAAAGGAGTTTAGTGATAACTTATTTTTCATCCTACCATATTTTGATAGGGTCATAAAATAATATCATCAATAGAAACTTACAGGAACAGTAATCTTTTACGGAAAAAACAGAACACCTGCCGATTATACTTAGGATAGGATTAGTATCTTCGATATTCGATAAGAATACTTCTTTTAAATAAAACTCTTGATTTGATGATTGCTTAATCTCCAATGGCCTCACGAACCATGGACCGTGAAAATACGTAAGATCGGTTCTGTAGACAATATACGCATTTTAAAAATTAAGATTGTCAAGCTTGCTAAAAAATTAAATGATGCCAAAAGTGAACTCTTTACTTGCTATCGTTCCAAATCTTATCAATTCTTGCAATATAAGGCCATGATTCCTCAGATCTAACGTAAACATAATCTCCTGCATCCAGTGGATTATAATTATTAATAAGAGTTAGATATCATATTGTAAAAGTTAATTCAAACATTAAGGAAATTTAATTATGAACGTTAACGAAGTAGTTCATACGAAGCTAACCTAATTTAAAAGTTCCAGTTTCTGATTTATGTTGTTCGTAAAACGTTTTGCCCTCCTCTTTTATACTAGGCAAGAGAACGTTCTATTGATAATGTAAAAATACAACCCTTATCATTCAGATAGATATTGACAGCCTATGTATAATAAAGACACTAAAAAATAAGAAAAGTCTTAATATACTTCAGTAGCATCTGATGAACCAGTTGTCGTATCGCTGTTGCTTTGATTTACATTGGCGAAAACGGAAGAAAATCTATCTAACTGCAGAATTTCATCGCGGAGTTCATATTCAGCTTCAAATTGAGATGAATCCCAAACCTTGTTTGAGAGAAAAAGGTATTTACATATCTTATATTATCTCCATAATAACAAAGATGTCTTTAGATTGTAGCTAACTTTAATTTTCTTAAATGACTTCGAACGGACGTAGTACCGAGATTCACATACGTAGATATCATCTTCTGGAAAATTCTGTCAAAAATTCAAGCCAAAAATTATTTACTGTATACGCTATTGATAGTGAAAATTTGAATTATCGTCAAAAAATGATTGTTCGATAATCTATGGAATAACCGAAATTTATGTTACCTTAGCTCTACTTCTTATGAAGTCTTTAACATACATAACATGGCATTTACCCATTATACTGGAAGCTTTTACACTGTGATTAATATCACTCCTAAAAACTTCCTATATCAAAAATTCAACGGATTATTAGCTTAATATTATTAACAGTCTTCAGTCGTAATCGTCTACAAGAACCCATTTACGAGCATAATTAACAAGCATACATTTTTGTAGAATTTAGTTGATATACTATGAAAAGTTTCAGCTGGACGGTAGTACCAAGTCCCACTTATCCACTAACAGAAAAAATTTTTCATTAAATAATAACAAGCACTCTTCAAATTACACCACAAAAACTTCAACTACAGTGCGAAGTAGAATTAACATCTAAAGTTACTTAATTTGCTCTAAGATAACCTGGCTGTTGCTAGGGGATTTCCATAAATCCTCGATACACATAATATGTGGTTTCAAATTTTTCTCTCTAAAATTCCACGGGCAATAATTTTATTTTAATAAGAATAATATTTATCGTAAATCTTATTAGATAAAATCTGTCTCATTAACCTTGGGATGATATAAGCATATTCCCCTTTACGAAAAGTGATTCCACCTTTAACTATTTTATCTAGATATTGACGCTTACTTTCTTCAGATTTATCTTCCTACATCACAGTTATCAGTTTCGAAATTTTTTATGTTTAGCACTGCTGTATTAATAAAGTTGGTAATTGAGAATTGAGATTACCAGTTCGTTAGCATGGTTATTCGCTTCTTTATTTGCTGCTTTTTCCTCATTTAACTCGGTTTCCAACTTCATTAAAGTGTAATTTAAGGCCACTGATTGTAGGCGTTCATCACTAAGGCGATCGCGTTCTTGTATGAAAAGCTTTTGCAAATGCACTGCGTCCGCATAATGCTAGACAATTATACATCATTGATGAGTTACAAGAAAACCGTAAATTTCATTTAAAAGTCTTTATAAAATGATTCTGAACAAATCCTTTTTGTGAGTAAGTTGATACCTTGCCAAGTAATATACTTTAAAGTAGTATGCGCATACCTGCGAGTCTAAGCCAACATTCTTGCGAACGTCCACTATGATAGAGAACAGGTCTTTCTGAAGTTTATTTAGACTTCGATATTCCTTCTAAATACAGAAGGATCAAGGGCAAGTGAAAACTTCAATATTTTTATTTAGCAACGACTTTAGAAATGTGTCTGTTACATGTTTACCTTTCTGAGCATTTCCCATATTTCACTTAGATCTAACTTAGGAGCACTATTTACAGACGAAGTGAATCTAATTTATGGCAACGTTAACAAAAAAATTTGAAATAGTATTGTTGGTGTAAAGTCAACTTACTTCTTTTGGTCTTTACTCTTTCGACGACGACTGAATTCAACAATTGAGCGATAAGGACTATGTGATCCAATCTATTGATTGTACAGTCAAAACTCTAATTAAAAGTGGAATACGTTTTACTAAAATATTAATTCTCAGCCTATTCTTCTACCTTGGTTGTTACTAAAGAGCCGAATATCATCTGAAGAAGATCTTGCATAGCGATACTAACATTAGGAATAGTGCAATTCCCACGACCTATATAGGAGCAGTGATAAATATTATCTAATTAAGCATTAGTTTCGATCGACACCTTAATTAAAGTATCTATACCTTCAAGTTCTATTTGCTTTGCTACTACGAAGTCATGCAATTTTAAGGCATCCTATTAATATAAAATTCGGTAACGCAATATTAGCTAACTAATTTGTAGTCAATAAAATAAATTACGATATACCTTGTATATTTGTGATTCGGGGTCATTGTACTTGCAAGAATTTTCAAACACTAATAGCAAATCAGATACTGCATCTTCAATGGAGCCATACTTAAAATTAATTAATTAGAAAAGGACGCTTTAGTATTTTTATTTCATTACATAACATTTGATGACTGATACGACGTCTGTTTTTACACAAAATATTATTAAACTCCAGATATCCCCAATACTGTCAATTTAAAAGATTTTTACAGTATCTTGCACCCATATAAACAAAGATGAATATCGGTAAGATACCTCATCAGCGTCATTTTTAGCTTTAACCATTGCGATATCTATAGGTTTGGTGACTACATCATAATAATCCGGATATTCCTATTCAAAAAATGGTAAGTTTCACACCACCCCATAGAAAATGAATAATTTGAAAATAACTAACCGATCGCGAAGGTAATTCTAGGAAGGGTTCTGAGATATTTGCTCCACTTTCATCCTGCATACGACGAAAACCAATCATATACTAATCTGTAAGATATTTTTATTCTATAGCAATATTAACATACAGTATAGTCATCTATTGCATCTAGGATCACATTTATTCGTCCATTGGTTGAAGTATCATTAGGTAAAATCCTACATAAATTATACGCGTCAAGAGAAAAATCAGTATTACATAGAGTAAAAATATAATCTCATGTATCTAATTGCCATGTTACCTGCTATTCATTTTACCATGTCGTGCAGATTTGATTGGGGTATTGCTTCCACTTGATTCTACTTATGCATTTTTAGTATAATACACAACAAAAATTTTAACAGTATTAGCGAGGTTCAGTCATCAAGTAGTATGAAATATAATTATAAACGTTCGAATACTGTGACAGATGATGCCTACTTAATTTTAAATTGTTATGTTTGCTTAAGAGAAGCCTTTCAAGGTCTAATGCATCCTATAACAATAAATTGATCAATTAGCTACCAAATCGTCCAACGTATTAAACTTCGAATTTTAAGGCTATGGCTTACTTCATAAATTTGAGATCCTTCCTCATTAAAAGTTTTTGCGTTATCAAACATTAATTTGAAATCGTCTAGCAGACCTTCTTCACTATCATACTGTTAAAGGTGCAACAAATATCGGAATTAAAACCAAGAATCATCACCATAATAAAATAAGAAGTCAAACCTTGCACAATTTGATTCTTCTTTCGATTTGAGTTAAATCAATTGGTTTTTTTATGACGCTGTAGTACGATGGGTACGTCTAGGTTGTTGTATCAAAAAAGCAAATGAAATGTTAGTGCCTTGACCCTTACAGAATTCAAACATGTGAGAGCTGGCAGTCTAAATAAGCCAGACACGAGTATAAATATAGGGGTAATTTGACAAGTCTAAAAGTGAGTAGATGATGTATAAATAATCATAATAGTGTAACCTTTTTTGACGGTAATTTCCAAAAAATATCACAAAGAAGTCTACCGCTCTTATCCTATCAAAATTTAAATAAAAGCAAAGGATTATTAATTTTCAAGAAAAGGTTCGCAAATTAAAATAATGCAGTAGACAACGAAATAGGTCCACCTTTTTCGTAACTATGACTTTAAATAATTGCTTCAACAGTTTTTTCAAAGCCATTTTTTTAGTGCTGTCGTTGGTATCACTTTCTAAAAATAATAATTGTCTCTCCATATATTATTCGATTATGATACTATAATTACGTAAAATTTGATTTCATATTTAAGAAATTTATTAGTTGGACTATTTCATTATCTAAACCTGCAATACTTTCACCAGGATCGGTTATAGATGAAGTTGAATTATTGTCTTTTTTCGGACTTTGATGCATCTCTCCTAACTATCTCACGAAAGTGTTGATGACAGTCAGTCAGAAACAGTGATATAAATAGTTTCAAAGAATATTATAAATTACGCGATAAATAGACCTTTGACAAAGTTCGGTATTTCCCCTTGAGTATGGACCTTAATTTAGTCGCATCCTATAGATTGTTGCATTTACGGTAATTAAGTAACTCGTCCACTAACATGACAAATTAAAGTCTATCATGATAAAAAATTAACAAATTGCAAGTTTTGCAAAGATATCTACCTTATATACTTTGGAAGAAGATTCATTAACGAGTTGAGCATTTTGCAAAGTGAGATCTAAATCATCATACAACTTCTCCAGTTTATCATAATAGTTTGCCTGTAAGAATAACATTACGAAATAAACTTTAAAACAAATTCTTTATTTTTTAAACCTTACTAAGTAATTACTTACCAACTTTTTAACGTAAAGTAACTCTAATAGTTTCACTAACAATGCCTAACTACTTACAATAACAACCATCATTTTATTTAATTACTTACTCGTAGTCTTGATTGAATTTTGAATAAACTTAAGGGATTTTTCACCACTTCGTAATATGCTCGGTTTGCCCTATTGGTAAAGAAAAACTTGCTTTAAATGCTGTTGACTTGATGAGAATTTTCTCAATACAGCAATTAGATTTATTGAATGATAATTAGATTCTTAAACGAACTTTTTGGATGGCAACTTGGTGAGTTCATCTGACAAACTTTGATCATTAGAATTGATAAATTCTGTTACTGTATCGTATAATGTAAAGTATATGTTTACTTCTTCCTTTTTCTCGTCCTAAAGTTACAAAAAATTAATAAATATGACTGCAATGGCTAATACTATTAGCACGTTCTGTAGCATTACCTCGGACGCATTAGCAACCGATGAAGCTTCTTCACTAACACTGAAAAATATAATTTTAATTCAACATTAATGCTTCACGATATTTACAAATAAATTACTTCGAAATTAAGGATCACTATTTTAGAACCTAGTTAGTAATAATTTCGACACGACATTAATTTCAAACTCTTTGTCATTATTTACTTACGTAGTCGAAGCTCTACTTGAAATTGATTGCTCTCCACTGGCACTTTGAAGCTTGTTGCAAAACACATTTACGCTTTTCTTAATAATTGTAGCATCCTTGTAATAAATTTTTAGTACTCGATTAGTTATTGCTACGGCAACTTATCATGGTTAGATCATTATATACAATGCAAGATTATACAATATAAAATTTTGTTGCATAAATTAAATTTAAAAGCCATGAATACTGCAAGGAATGTATCATCATAAATGATAAGTAAAATTTGTTTAACATTATATACCAGAACAAGCTTTATTTTTAAATGGCTGTAATCAGTAACAGTACAGTCCGAACGGTTCAAAACGATCAACATTAAATCGATAAAACAAAACATTAACAAACCCTACTTATAATACTAACAAAGTACTATGCACACTAAGTAATGACGCCACTATAGCATTGCTGTTTTAGCCATAAGACAATTGCAACACGACATCCAAACTGTGTAATCTATATACAATGCTTGACTGGCACATTCACGATATTCCCTCTTAATCGCTTAAAATCTTACATTAAGAAACTACAATACCAATTACAAAACCCAAATATGTCTACATGTTATGGCCATCACAATACTAACTTGGTAGATAGACGAACCAGGTTGGTTGAATTTATGAGCATTTTTAATCATTAGAAGAAGATCGTCTCGCAATCCTAATAAGTCTCTATAGTGTCCTCCCTGATGAAAGCAAAACAATTATTCAGATGATGTTAATGAGTTCAAAATTTCATAATTACAATGACAATATCAATACTTGGCTTTTATGAGGATGGTACCTATATGATATTTAAGTATTTTATTTAAATCTAATCAAGTTGTAGATTCGTTACTAATCACTAGTATTACCTTAAGGCGTCGATCTATGATGGTAAGATCGATTGGCTCCTTTATAATAACATAGTAGTCAGGATATTCCTAGGAAGTTCGCAAGCGATACAGTGACCATTAAATAAAATATATAGTATAAGCATTACAAATTGATTAGCTTTTACGCGACATAATATAAATCAAACATCATCTAATAATAGACTTATACAGTTGTGAGCCGACTATTAAGTGAGTACTGTACACAGCAATACCGAATTATTTATCTCACAATCCCCTACCAGAGATATTGTATTTACACTTAGTGCAGCATTTGTTAATAAAGATTGGCTTATTAATAATATAATCACTCAATTTTAGTTATTTATATTATTACTGTCTTGTGCACTAATGTCGTTGTTATGATTCGCAGAATGCAACTTGAAACAAAGATTTTTATTAAATATTTCTCCTGCAATTAAGATCTGATACGGATATCAACGACTACCTACAGTATTCTAGGAGTGTACTGAGCTAAAGTGTAGTTCGATTACAAATTTAAAATGAAGCCGTACCAATAGCTATGCAAGTGCTGCATTATTGATATGGTCTTACCTCTTGTGAAGGCAGCTCGATAAACATCTCACAAATTAATCTACCGGTATCATCTTTTAGTTGTCGGACGTCATTTATAAGCTTTCTCATAGTACTTTTGCTATTACCAGAAACGGTCGCATTACCTTTATTGTTAAATTCTTCAATCTAGCATAGAAAGTGCAAGTAAAGCAATTATTGAGTATTGAAAATGAATACGTGAGCTACTGCATAAGCAATACTAAGTCTTTCAACACATTTATGGTACTGAAATCGAAGGCGTTTTTCTACTAGCTTTATAGCAAGATCATAGAAACTTATGGCTGCGTTATTTAGTTAATAAAAATTGCAGTATCTCTCTTTTAGTTATATCAATAATTCTCTCATCGTACAATCGTTATTTAAGAAATTGTTACAAATATGAAATAAAGATAGTGAAGAACCGCTGCTATAAATCGTAGTTTACGTAAATCTGTATCGCTGAAATTAACAAGGTCACCAGTGGAAAGGCTTCATTTTATATTATCATTATACTGCAGCGACTATATGATTAGTTCTTATATGATTCAATTGCTAATAAAACACTGGAGAAGATAACCACTTACGCAATACACTAATGAATTATTGCACACACTGGTGAATCAGTTTGACCACACAACGTTGATAACCAGCTTAAAAAATTTCAATAATGCGTGCATGATTTCGCTCTTTCTATACTGTACGTATTTTAATGAATTCTCTGTAAAAATAGTATCAGGTTACTACCTAATGTAAGCAATTTAACTAATTTATATCGTTTATTTTGTAGTAAAAAAGTAGATAAAATAACGATCGTAGTGGATGGTTAAAAAAGACAATATCAACAAAAACATAAATCTTATTTAAGTGATACAAAGCGAGCCAAGAAATTCTCAGCATGAAACAGTAAGGTAAGCTTAGTTAATAATGTCTGCATTCAGCAGCCTATATGCAAGGTAGGTCATTTAAATGATTGGCTAATTTGATAGATTACAAGATTATTCTAAAGTTTAAGAGCTAACCCTACTGCAAACATACACACATGACTATGTATGTACTGTTACTTTATCCCAAGGGCA
This sequence comes from Trichoplax adhaerens, assembly GCF_000150275.1. Lineage (NCBI taxonomy): Eukaryota > Metazoa > Placozoa > Uniplacotomia > Trichoplacea > Trichoplacidae > Trichoplax > Trichoplax adhaerens. Next base: position 7,397,295 of record NW_002060943.1, on the reverse strand, counting down.
GCATTAAATTAAGCAATTTAGGATGTACGTATATATCAATCATTTAAATTATTATCCTGCTGATTAAGTTGATATGTTCTGACTATTCCAAATTGTATCTAAGATGAAATTTTAGATACAATTTACAGTTAATAAGACTTGATTCATGAAAGAGATGATCATTTTCTGATGTGCAATTATTCCTCTTAAGAACAAATTTATTGAAGCGAGACTGCGACGCTAAGAAAAGATGTATTGAAAGGTATAAAAATTGTTACAGTCATTTTTAAACTATTACTTAACATTTAATTATTGATTCTTGAGAATTATGAAAAACAAATATGTATATTCAACTTTGAGTAATTTCTATTCATTTATCACTACCCAAATGACGATAAAGCGTCGATATTTCCCGATTTGTAATCATTTTTCTGCGAGCAAAAATGGTTGAAGCGACTTTTGAAACTTATTACTTAACAATATTAACATAGAATCATTAGCTCTTCTCTTTGAAACTAATGATCAACATATATTTTTCCTTAATGTCGTACAAATTTAGAACATCTATTCATTTATCGCTAGCCAAATGACGATAAAGCGCCGATATTTCGATTTGCAATTCTTGCTATTAGAGAAAAATTCACTGAAGCGAACTACGACGTCAACATGTTTTAAAGGGCATGAAAATTACTATAACCACCATTAAAGCTTACTATGTAAACACTCAGTTCTCTCATTGGAATTAAGATAGTAGTAAACACTTATTCTGCGTCGGTGTTGTGCATTTTACAACATCAATTCATTCATTGCTAGCCAAATGACAATAAAACGCTGAAATTTTTGATTTGCAATCATTGCTCATAGAGAAAAATTTACTGAAGCGAAACTAGAACGCCAACGTGTATCGAAAGGCATGAAAATTGCCGCAACCACTTTTAAAAGTTACTATTCAATGCTCAGTTATTGCTCCTTATTGGAATTAACAGTAAATCCTTATTTTGTGTCCATGTTATACAATTTACAACACCAATTCATTTATTACTAGCCAAATGATGACAAAAAATGCTAATATTTTTTCGATTGCTGTTGGAGCAAAATTCACTGAAGGGGAATGTGACGCTAAGATGTATTGAAAAGTATAGAAATTGCTACGACCACTTTTGAAACTTGATATTGAATACTTTCGTCATTACTCTTCCCTTCGAATTTTATGGTAAACCCATTGCATGTTAAAGTTACCCATCTTTTTCTTTGATTCTTAGCAAAAATACAGAGTATAAATCATTTCCGATTTACAATCATTGCTCTCTTGTGGCAAAATTCGCTAAAACTATGCCAAAGAAAAGTATACTGAAAGATATAAAAACTTCCTACAACTGGCATTGAAGTGGACAACTTAATACTGCCTCTTCTCATTGAGATATAGACCAAACGTGTCTTCCATGTCAAACGTAGTGCAGCTTAAATTACAAGCGTTGCACACTTGTTACTGACATAACTGACGACTTTAATTTCTCTTTGTAAATATTATGTCGCAATAATCAGCCAGTTGTCAATTCAAAATCGATGCATGGATCGAAAGTAATTTTTTCCTTTACAGTCATTTAACATATCTAATCTTAAACCAACATGGCCACTGAAAATGGCAAATACTTTACGATTTGCAATCATTGCTCTTATTAGAGCAAAATTCATTGAAGCGACGTACTCAAAGGAACCCAAAATTTCAACAAAGGGAAAGATAATACGAAGCCATTGCGTGAAGTGATAATGAATAAAGCCGAAGAAAAAAAAAATCACAACGATCTATCAAGCGCGCAAATGATTGCAATTTGCTTTACTGCACCACAAATAGATAGAAGTAGAAAACGTCGAAAAGAAAATTGGACTTTCAATTGATTGCGGTAAATCCCCATCGATTTTGTGTTAACAAAGTCATTATGGAGTAAATATTATTTGTACTATTTATCAAAAAGAAAAGTTTCAATGAAAAAATTTTTAAACATCACTGTTTGAAGATCATACAGTCAACCGGTGTCCAATGTCTGTGTCAAATCCACATACAGTATTGCAGAGTCAACGCTAGCCAAACAATAGAATTCTATACAACTGAAGACTATGATACAACATGAATGACTAATAAATACTGTAAGTAAGTGCATGACTCCTTTTACAGGTGATGATTTCTACGTAGTAATTGTAGATTAAATACAACTACCTTAAACAACTTCTTACGTATGATACCCATATAATATTGAAATGTAATACATCTTGACAATGTATACGATTACTAGTGTAAATCTTTAATTTAAAAGTTAAAATTGACCATTTGGAAATAACACAAGTCATTGGCTAGCTTTCAAATCAGTTCATGTTCGTTGTATCTTGAAGGCTTTGAACAGTTCAATCAAAATCTCGCTTACATAATTAGAATTAGTTTCAGTATGGGTCAATTTCCTTCTTTTCTGCTTAGCATCAACCTCTTCAGTGCTATTAGTTTGTTTTCTTTTACTGCTACTAGTTTCTTGTATGTCCATGGTTTCGATCGAAACAGCTCTTCCTGCCTGAAAAGGTCGTTAGCAATGCCAATTGGCGCTACCAATACACCGTCAATAGTTACCCAAATGCTCAAGTTACTTTAATCGATAATACAATGAAGCAGGTTGTATTTCAATCGTCATGCAACGTGCTATCCAAACTTCTAGAAGAAAAGATGCTAGATGCTATAGTACTGTATTATATTATTAATTCAATTTTTTTTTTAGTTTCGCGGTTGTGAACTTTGAAAGTTTTGCTCCACTTGACTTTCTGTACAGCGATTGTTGCAACAGTATCACCAATCCTATCGTACCGGACTTCAAGCGGCCGGACTCGATTTCTCCTACTTGATACTTCTTGATACGCTGCCTGCACAGCAGCCAACAGCTAATTGTACAGTACATTGGTACAGTACAGTACTTTTTTTATACTGTAGTCATGAAGGACATGGGCTTCCGCTAAAGATCTGTCTTTGAGTGTGCAGTATCGTACTGTACTGTACTGTAAGCTAGTGACTGTACAGTACAGTACAGTACGGTGCAATACAGTACCGTACACTATACTGTACAGAACAGTACAGTACTGTACTGTAGACCATTGATTGAATTTTCGTGCACCTGGTGGTTGAAACTACAGATACTGTACAGTTCTGTACTGTTCCATGATGGTTGATAGAGATACTGTACTGTACACTGTACAGTGTACAGTATCTTGTCTGAGTGAAATGTACTGTACGCTGACAGTACAGAGCGTAAAAGCTACCGTCATACTGTACAGTACAGTACTGTACTGTACTGTACGACTGACGATGTCGGTTGAGTTGTCAGTGCGACGTCGCCGCCAGTCAGGCAAGTGGCAGTGGCATGGACACTGGACACTGGACGGTAGAGATACTGTACTGTACACTGTACAGTGTACAGTATCTCTATCTGAGTGAAATGTACTGTACGCTTACAGTACTACAGAGCGTAAAAGCTACCGTCATACTGTACAGTACAACTGACGATGTCGGTTGAGTTGTCAGTGCGACGTCGCCGCCAGTCAGGCAAGTAGCAGTGGCATGGACACTGGACACTGGACGGTAGAGATAGTGTACTGTACACTGTACAGTGTACAGTATCTCTATCTGAGTGAAATGTACTGTACGCTTATAGTACAGTACAGTACAGTACAGAGCGTAAAAGCTACCGTCATACAGTACTGTACTGTACACTGTGAGTGTACAACTGACAATGTCGGTTGAGTTGTCAAGTGGCAGTGGCATGGACACTGGACACTGGACGGCCAAATATTATGCTTACATTTGCAGAAATTTTCCATCACAGTAAAAAAAGGGTAAGAGATTGACTAGCATGTGCATTTAAGTGTACAATACGAGTATACTGATTTGCCATCATTGCTGCTAATATTTGCCTCGAAATTATTAAAGGTTATCTCTATTTCGCTGCAACTCGAATACGACTCTGATTCCCAACACGGAACTCATTCAATTTGCAATTGTGAGAGGCAAGTGGTACTGAACATAAAATCTTTAAATTGTCAAATCGATGAGCTGCTTCTGATATTAACTTACAATTTACACCAGTATAGCTGGTGCACTCTAAATTAATTATAGAATACTTAATATTTAATTAATTAGGATTATTACTGCATGTAAGCACTGCACAGTTTCGAGACCGCTGATAGCTTCTAGAACTTTATATATTCTGCAGACCAATCGCATCTTGCAATCGAGACTTGTGCAAATTGTACATACTTATTAAGCAAACAAAAATCAATATAAGATAATACTGACACACTTTCATAATTCATCGTATAGGCTCTATCTGGCGATACGGTTTAACAGTTACATCCCTAAGTGCTAAAAGACCTGCTACTGCTCTGCCTGTATTCTTCTCTAGTATGTATTCTATGCCTAAAAGGCAAAAAACGTATGCTATGGGGAAAAAAATTGGTACACACAATGGAACATTTCACTGTGATGAGGCTCTTGCCTGCTACATGCTGAAAACACTTCCTGAATATACATCAGCTGAAGTTATTCGCACTCGCGATGAAAAATTGCTGGATACCTGTGATATCGTTGTCGATGTCGGTGGGATATATGATCATGATAAAAATCGTTATGATCATCACCAAAGGTAGATTGATAATGTTGAACAATTCCATATAATGTCTTAAATTTATCTAACAACAGCCTAAATTACGACTATTTAAGAAATGTATCATTTCCGATCGTGATTACAAATTCATACTACTAACTTGTACAGTGTACTTTACAGAAAAATTTGCTTAAGTACAGTACGTACAGTATGTTACAATAACATACTGTAGATCTTGTACAATACTAAAGCCAAGATTTTAATTACCAGCTCTGTCAACACGCGCTTTGTAATCGGATTAGGCGATTTTGCAATGAGCTGCCTAACCCTGAATATAGCAAAAGTATTTCTCATTTTACTGTATCATACTTGATAGTGGTTGCAGCAAAAATATTGGATATTAAACTCTAGGATAAAACACATAAACTTTCAATATACTATTTAAAGTACTGCATGTAATATATGTGCGTACACACACCTATAATGCGTTAGCAGAGTCGATTTAAATTTTTATATAACAAATAATTTAGAACCTTCGATGGAACTATGCAATCTCTGGGTTCTCTCAATTATCAAACGAAATTAAGTAGTGCCGGTTTAATTTACCTGCATTATGGCCGTCGCGTTATTACAGAAATCGCTAATAGAGAATTGGATTCAAACGTATTAAATATCATTTACGATAAAGTATATGAAAATTTCTTGGAGGAGATTGATGCCATTGACAATGGAATTTCTCAAACGGAGGAAACGGCGAGGTAGTGTTTATTAATTTTAGGAGACTACTATAGTTGTACTTTTACTGATGTGCTTTGTTTAGATGTACCTGTATAATTTTACATTTACAGTGCACAAGATGATCTTTAGCATGATGACTAGAAATACAATTACTTACGTAAATTGTCTTATTTAGTTTAAAACCAGTAAGTGTAAAAATATTTACAATAGGTGTTGCTATTACAATTCTACTGCTTGTGTTAGAATTTGGAATACCTTTATCTATTATACCGGCGATGTATTTATTCCATTAATTCGCTTAAGCGTGCACTACTCAATTATCCAGTAACAATATTCGAAGTATGTGTATATACAATATATTATTTAGATATCTATTCTATATCTCTATTTCCTCTTATTAAGATAACATTTTCATGCGTTCTGAACTTCCATTCAACAGGTATTTAATTACAACTGGCGTCAGTGCTCGTGTAAGCCATCTAAATCCTGCATGGAATTGCAAGCAACCACTACCTGATGTACGTCACTGTCAACCACATACAATTGACTAATTAATTTAAATTTTTTAGGCAGACTTTAATGCAATATAGATCTGTCTAATTTTCATAATTTATTATCATTACGTACCTACGCGAAGATATCTTTCTTGATGTTATCGTAATATCTTTATTTTATTGCTCTAATCATTACAGTATATTGCGAATATAGAAATTTATGTATGCCTAGCTATTGTATGCATTGTTTCGTTTATTACTCTTTCATTCGTTTCACATCTACTACGGTGATATGATTTTTGGAAAAAAATTATCGACGTTAAATCGCTGCTATTTTATCACATGTAAAGTAGATCTCGCAACAAATTTTAACTATAACTGAGGGCTATTTACGATAAGGTAATTACTTCACTAGTAATGTCTAGAAGAAAGCTAATTAGTTAGGAAAGCTGATAGACTATAGCTTAGCTTGAAGATATTTTAAATGCTACCCACTACTATAGATTAATCCGTTGGTGAGTGCATTCGGTAGTTCGCAACTTATTTTAGTGACACACTACCCCAAGTGCGACTGTTCCTAGTTATAAGTTATCTCATTTATGCCAATACTATTTAAAAGCTAATGAGACATAATCTGATATACTTTTATTACACGACAGTATATGCATAGTTAATCGGAGTTAAATTTAGGAATTTATCATAGTCTAATAATATTCATGTATGAATAAAATAGATAATATTTTCAATTAGTAATGGCCTAAAAATGTTGTAAAGCTCATATTTATCTCTGATAAGAATTGGCGTATCTTCGAGAACGCATTTATCTAAATCGAGTTATCATACTATCACACTATATAGTAGGACATCTCGTTAAAGTCAATTGTAACATTTCATAATCTACGATAAATATTGTATTACACAATGTACTAACCATCATTCACATTCTTGCTATGGTTACAAGAATCACTGTATAAAGGTGGTATTAACTAGACTAATTTTACTCTTAGAAAGAATTTGTTAAAGCAATGGATTTAGTTGGCTCGGAACTTCGAGATAAAATTTTATACTTTTGCAATGTTTGGTATCCAGCTAGGGAAATCGTTGAAGCTGCGGTTAAGAATCGACATCAAGTAAGTCTTGAACTGATATCATATTCGCACGATATTGACTTTATTACATTCTTATAGAAGTAGATCGGTCGTATTCTATTCTGTATCACCAAAAGAAACTGTGAGGGAAGCTCATAAGTCAACGGCTTTTGTTTTGATTCATTTTAGATTCATGAAAGTGGAGAAATAATACTACTTGAAAATGGTGGATGCCCTTGGAAAGAGCATTTATATGTCATTGAACAAAAATTGCAGACCAATCCGACGCTTAAATATGTTTTATATTCGGATCAGAATAACAATTGGAGAGTACAGTGTGTGCCAGAAAGACATAAGAGGTTTGAAAACAGGTAAAGTGGATCGATATGCTTAAAATGCCTAAAATATCGATTAAAATCTATGCTTATCGTTGAACAAATTTTTTATGCTAGATTGTCGCTTCCTCAAAACTGGCGTGGACTACGGGAAGCCGACTTAAGTAATGAAAGTGGGATCAAAGATTGTATCTTTGTTCATATGGGTGGATTTATTGGTGGTAACAAAACAAAAGAAGGCGCTTTAGAAATGGCAATCAAAGCTCTTCAATTTCGATAAATGCATCAATATTAAAGCATTTCTATGTAACAAATACAAACTGTGCCGTAGTGAATTTCAGGTTGTTCCAAATATGTTTCGGAAATATACTTACTATAATAACCTAATTATGCGAATACATCCGTACTACTGGCTTTTTACAGAAACCGGTATCAAAGTATTTCACATAGTACATATATTTAATTTAACGGCTGTGAAATGTAATAAACACGCTCAATCTATAATCATTTGAGAATCAAAAGTGGTATTAAAATTTTTTTGGCAACTTCATGTAAAAGTAATAATTTCAAAATAAATTAGTCGCCAGAACTTGTTATAGACCATAATGAAAGACGCGACACACGGAAAACAATTACTTCATACCCATTTACCGCTGGAACCTGTACTGGATCCTGAATTCGATCGAGAAATCTCACTGGCGGCAACTTGGGAATTTGATTGAGAGATTTTATTAGGGGCAACTTGTCTGTTCTCATAATCGCTATGCTTATTAAGATTAGTCTCATTATCACTTTCAATTGCGAAAGAATTGAGTGAAATACTGACTTCATCAGGTAGTATGGGAACGTAGGGATCAAGATTTTTATCGTTATCATCACTATCGGCATAGGTGATTGAAATGCTATAAGTTCTCTCTCCAATTTGAATGTATTCAATGTCCTTTATCTCTGTCGTACTATCATTTGAGCGACACTCCGTATTGGAACGGTATCGCATGACAGCCAGTGTTGCCATATTTTCATCGTATTTCTTTTTAGCAATCTCTTTTAACTTTGCTAATTCGGATGAGCCCGCCTGTTTTGCCATCTGATGAAAGAGCCCATCTTCTCTACTTAAAAGTTCATGAGGGCTATCAAATTGTATCAATTGACCAGCGTCTAACACCTGAAATAAAATTATATCAATAATTTATCGATATTAATCTCAAAGTAGCGACTTTGAATTTTTTATACTTTATAGAGCCTACCAGAATTCGATCACTATCAATGATGGTATTTAGACGATGAGCAATAGTAATGACTGTACAATCTTTAAAATGTTTTCGAATTGATTTTTGAATAATTGCGTCAGTCCTATTTGGTAAAAATGATTTAATAAGCAGTCTAGTCGGTAAATTTTAATCTTGTAACATCAAAGCCAGCTTACTGTGGATCAAGATTGGCAGTCGCTTCATCAACTAATAGAATTTTATTATTCCTAAGTAGTGCTCGCGCTAAACAAATCAACTGTTTTTGTCCGATACTAAAATTAGCACCAGCTTCGGTGATTTTAAAACCAAGCTTTTCAGGTAGTTCTTCAACCACATCTCTTAGCTGAGCCTTTTGAAATGAAAATTGAAGCTAATTTAATATTTATCTTTCGACATAAACTAAAAAAGAACACGACATTTATATTGAAATCATCCTATAAAATGACTAAAGTGTGATAGGTAATCAGTTGAAAGTCATAATTTAATAATCTCATAATGTAATTTTAAAATATTTATCATTGCTTCTATTCTAAGAATACCTTATTATGCATATGATAGTCACTATACTATTATAATTTATTGATAATTAATTATACAAACATTATCAATTGCTTCCCATATTAGGTCATCATCATGGACAGAAAATGGGTCGATATTGCTTCGAAGAGTCCCCGTAAAAAGAAAAGGTTCCTAAATATTAAGATTGATCCGATACGGCATAAATAAAAAAGCTGAAATAATTTTAAGTACAATGCATAATTAATTAATTCATTAATTTATTATATTTATCTTCGATTTCTCTTAAAATTCTGCAATTTATCTCGATTCTACAACCGACAATATATACAAAATAAAATATTGACTTACTTGAGGAATGATTGATAATTTACTTCTTAAAGCTTGCAAACCAATTCTAGAAATTTCTACTCCATCAATTTCAAGGTCACCATAATAATTAGAAAGTCGAAATAATACGCATAATAGCGTCGATTTACCAGCTCCAGTGCGACCTACTACTCCAATCTATTTAGCAACAGAATTAGTACATCTACTTATTATATGACATAATTTGAGCTCTAAGTATATAAATCTCGATATATAATGTAATGAAGTAAAATAACTACAGATTCCAAATTTAAAAGTAATTATGTTCTCAAAAGATTCCTTTTGGCGATATCAAGCTGACTGGTAAGGAATAAAAATTTTTAAGAAAACGAGTAATATATTATACTCGTATATGATAAAAATTAGGTAGCATTAATATCTATTACTGCATCTCCCTAACCACAGTATATTTACTGAATGATACTTGTATATAAACTTTAATCAGGTGTCTTTAAAAGCGATTGTCTACCGGTAATAGGTCAAAAGAAATACAACTTGGTTGCCAAACTTATGACTAAGCGAATCTATTACTTTAGTAACTCGTTTATAGCGAATGTTTGCATAGAATAGTAATAAAAAAATTATGATACGAAATTATAGTGCATTGTATATTTTAGAATAGCTTTCCGTACGGTATAGGTTGCAACTTATTACTGCTGTATAATGCCCATATAGACTGGGTTTAACCTATGTATGGGCTTTACCACCGTAATTATCTTGCTCCCTGATAGAATTTCTCATATGCTGCTAATCGCTGCTACTATAATGTAGCTGTATGAACAGAGTTTACAAGATAGAATAGTTATTCTATCTTGTCTTGTCTTATTCCGGAAATATTTTAGTTACAAGCTAAAACTAATTTATTCATACCTTCTCTCTAGGCTGAATAGTGCAAGATAGATCATGCAAAACTGGCGGTAGAGACGAATCATAGGCATATGTCACATTATCAAACTGAATTTTTCCATTTTTTGGCCAATTTGGTAATGGATCGTTATCCGTATACCAACGCCCATCTTCGGCAAGATTCGTATAGCTGACTATCCTTTCAACAGAAGTCATCTAATTAAAGTGAAAAATAAACCAAAAATATCAACATTTTCTGTCATGAATTACGAGTATTGTATTACATTAAGCTAAGATTTAAGGGAAATAATCGAGGCTTTAACTTGCATGTGCTAGAATGCGAAACCAGATATATTATAAATATAGGAACATTAACTGGTCTTAACTCTTTCTTTACATGCCTGATTTTCTAATTCTGCACTCTGGCGTATGCTCCACTGGAAGTTTCCAAGTAGAGAGATAGAATAGCTCAAAGATAGCCCCACTAGTCCTGCATCTAAGTCTGTCAGGAAAATATTGCCTTGTCAAAAATACTGAATGTCGTTACAAATCCGCATCGGAGCTAAAGTATTGTAATATTGGAAGCAATGTGGTATCGATTCCTGAAAGAATATTATTTATTTTACCGCTAGCATCTTTCGCCCAGATAGCTCCAAAAGTAACACCAGCTATGAATAGACTACAAATTAAATCAAGATGGAAAGCAATCCAACGTGTCGCTATCATAAAGAAAAACCAAGCTTGGGTATGGTCATTTTGAAAATGAAAGAATTGATCGATAAATTCTTTCTCCATTCCAAAGTTGCGAATAATAGCTAATCCTTGTAGTGTTGTCGAAATATGAGAGTAAACTGGGCTAGTGGCTAATCAGAAATATTAATATTAATGAGGCAGTAGAGCATATGAAACCCGTTGATATTACAGATATTGCATCAAAAGGTTATGCTTTATGTTAATTTTTGAACGATTAATTCCGTCTCATTTACCCGTAGCCTCGAGCCTTTTTAGCGCTCTGGATGAATTCAGATAATATTTTCGCATAAAAAAGAAGAGTAAACCCATAGGAAGGATAAGTACAAGTACCCAAGGATTAACAATACTACTTGCAACTACGGCTCCAAGGCTAAACATGGAATACTATATGAATAAGATGGAGACAGAGAATTTATAGTTTGATAAAAATCATTTATCAATCTTCAATAAGAAGTGATATGTCAATTAAAAACATTAATATTTTATCTATTTTAAGCATGATTGACTTATTTACGAAATATAGCTTTACCTCTAAGACATAATCTACTATAGAATTAAATTAGATATAAGTTGTAGTATATAGTTTAATGCTCTCTACTTGCATTGGTTAATCTTTATGATTAAACTATTGGCAGAAATTAATTCGCGATAATCACTAACCTGCACGACATAACTTAATGTAATTGGCATTAAATCATCGATTCTTCCAATTTCTTTGGAAAATCGATTTAAAATGATACCTATAAAATGATGAAATTTGTAATATGATCTTTGGTACAAAAGCTCAATTTTATACAGGACTATTATCGTTATGATCGAGGTAATACGTATTTCATTTTTAGCCTTAAAATACACTGTAAGGTTATTAATTAATTAATAATAAAACGAATAATCCAAGATGATTAAACGATAAAGTAAGATAATATTTATTTACCCGATGGATTTGAAGCAAGGAAATGAATCGGTGCTTTCATAACTGATTTAAACATGAGACTGTGAAGATTTCTAGACGCGTTTACTGCCACTTTAGCGATGGTTGTTGATCTTAGTAAGCATAAAGATACTGTAATAAAGACTAAAGCTCCATAAATAATGATAACTAGTCTATTCGATAATCCATATAGCAGAACTTGATCCAATTCTACGCTACTATTGAAAGCGTTATTAACGAAAGATGTTGCAGATGAATTATCTGAAGCAACGGAAGAATTAGCTACGACTACAAAACTATTACACCACTGGGAAAGCCACCAATCAGCTGTAATTGCGCATCCTTGACTAATTGCACATAAAATGATGAGAAACAAATGTAATATTAATGGAGAAGATGCAGTAAAATAAGCTTTATAGACATGTAACGCCACTCCTCCAGTTTGCCGGTCTTCTATAATATCTTCATCTACATCAGCTCCGATTTCAGCTGCGTCAAATATCTGCCAGTTTTAATACGAGTCGAAGATATTTCTCTATTAATATCGATCATTATGTGACATAATTTAAGTTACTATTGCTATTCTGCTAATTTTAATCAATGCTTAAACTAGATTAAATGTTGATTTAAATACATTAATGTCAATCCATGTAGGATATGATTTAAAAAGTTATATAATTACTTTAAGCAATTTTGAAAAAGCAAAACTTAAATAGAATCTTCATTTTTTCATCAACATCGAAAAATATATGAATAATTTAAAATTGTAATCATTATATACTTCTCGTACTACTATTATTATCTTTTGGTGCCAAATCAACATAAATTCAGAGATACAAAGTATTGTTATATTGTCAGTCTAACGAATTGCAATATTATACCTCAAGATTGGGGACGGTAACATACATAGATGGGTGCCGATTTACTTTATTTTTGCACAAGGATAAATTTCGATCAACTCTTTCTCTCGTCATTCTCCTTGCAGTTCGAGATGATACGATGCTATTGAGATTATTCGAAAAAAGTAAATTAAAGAGAGTATAAAGATTTACTTCGTAAGTCAGTTATGGTTAAATGCTCTATTATCGATCGCACTTATTCAAAATATTACTTATATTATCTCGCATCAAATGAAATAGACTTTAACATAAAACGATTCCTAGTGTATTTGGATTATAAATCCGATTACTATTTTTCCCAATTATCAACGCTTTATGCTTAAATACTGCATTCATGATAGAAGTAGTTCTATATAGTAATTAATTAATTAATAGGTACAGATTGAATCCATTTCAGATGAAATCGGAATATCAAAATAGTAAGCAATACAAATTTGTCACCCAATTTAGTATGGAATCAAATGGAAAAGAAAAACTGCCATGAATGCTATCGTAATACGAAAAACTATTTTAATCTATACCTTTGTGAGTCATTAGTTTTTAACATAATTAAAAGAATTTCATCCTTACTTTTGATTACGTTGAACTTTTTTACAGATTCGTGCTTGTTTACTTTCAATTTCTTCAGTCATTAAAGAGGTAAAATCAATACCACTTTTAGCTAGTTCGGAATAAGTGCCTATTGCAGCAATTCTACCATCTTTCAAGATTACAATCTGATGAGCCTTTCTTAAAAATTGGAGTTGATGCGTAACAAGAATTCGAAGCCGATCTTGCAAATAATTAATGATGCACCTATAAGTGAATACAGAACATCATGAAAGCGCTATTTAATATTAAAAAATATTAGTATTGATTTTGTAGATTATACTAATCATATTGAAAGATAAAAATATGTCAATAGATAGTTTTAATCGATCATGGGAGTAATTAAAAACTGAATATTCTTGTTGCACTGCAGTAATCTACTTTAAGACATCGATACTACTGATCAGAAATACGCTTTCTAGCTATAAATTAATGTATAGTTCTATTCTAAATGACCGTAAGGCAAATTAAATAGGATATTCAAGCAAGAGGAGAGAAATATTCTATCGTAGGAAATAGTATCACGATGACAGTTTACTGTCGCAGCTTACTGCTGATAAATATGTCTTCCAACTCGAATGTCGACTGCGCTGAAAGGATCATCCAAGAGATAGATATCTGCATCCATATATAATGCCCTAAATCCAGTTAGAAAATAATACATATTCATTTTATTACGCGGCATTGAAAAATTGATTAGTGTACACTATATTAACATTCAATGGCTTCGCTAGTATACAGCTACGCTAAACTGGCAGTAATTTTTGAACCCGCTTTCGCATACAACTGCTAGAATTTGAAATAACGATGAGCGATACAAAAATCGTTCAAGTAAGAAATACAACATCAATGCGGCAATTGTTGCTTAGATTTATGCCACGTTACTAATCTAATTGGATACAAATAATACTGACGGTAATTGCAGTCCATGTTTAATTTTTAATATCAATGAATATTCTTACGGATGTAAACACTGTTCATATACGAAGGCTTTTAGTTAGCTATAAATTAATCGTCAACTATCAAGAAATGGCAATAGCAACAGAATGGAGTGGATATGAATTGGTACTCTTGCGTCTCACTTAGCCAGTATAAGAAATACCTTGCCAAACAAATTCGAGCTTTCTGACCTCCACTTAATTGAATACCACGTTCACCAATTCGAGTATCGTCTTTGAATGGCAACTTTTCGATATCCTAGTATACGATTAATTATTGACATCTCGGTTTATAGACTATCTAAGAAAATTTCTATCAATTTCAATCAATGGCTAAAAAAATTTATTTAGCAATTAAACTCACACACAACATTAAACTAAACTACACATTAATGTATAGTTTACACCATCTACAAGGAATGATAAAACAAGATTATGCTAAAGAATCATTTTGTAAATGCCATTTTTACTTTGTCGCAAAACTCTCAATATACTGTATATCAATTCTATTAATAAAGTAAACTAACGTACAGAAATAAAAAGTTGGATGCAAAGACAATTTTGTTGCTTATCATTCGTTGCTTATTTTTATTTTTATCCTAGCTCTACCCTGACAGGCAAACCTTATTTAAAGCACAAACACGGAGAATTCGATTATATCGCTCTTGACGCATTGGTTTATCAAAGAGAATATTATCGCGAATGGTGCCCGGTAGAATCCATGGTTGCTGTGGAACGTAAGCTACCTTTCCTCTCATACTTTGATACAAAATAACAAGCATTACAATTAGTGATATACAATTTGAAGAAAGTTTCGTATTGTATATCTAATTGGCTTATCCAGGAGCATCTTATTAGCTTAAACTTACTTTATAGATCCTCGCAAGATTGTCATTTCCCCTAACAAAGTCATCAGCAATGAGGTCTTTCCACACCCTACTGGGCCTACTATGGCGTATAACTTATTGGATTCAATGGATAAAGAGAGATCTTCAAAGAGTGGATCGCCATCCCAGGCTGCACTAACATGATCAATTGTAACGAAAGAATCTTCACTATCTTCTACCGTTTCGTCATGCTTAATGGCCTTATTAACTGAGTCTTTTAAATTGAGGAAAGCCTATGATGCATTCAAGGAGATGATTAGGTTGGAACAAGATACGAGCCTTTACCGACATTAATTTCTATTTTATCTCCAATTTTGTTATTATGCTATGGGCTATTCGGCAATATTATAGGGGCAAGAACAAGTGATTATCATTGCAATCTAGAAGAGGAAGTAATTTTCTCCATAATATTAAACGATGGGATGATTTTGGTTAATTAACTTAATCTGAACTATGAAAAATAAAATTAACCTTGGTATGGGCTATTTGGCAGTATTACAAGGGCAAAGCAAATGATTATTTTTGTAAATTAGACAGATAAGTAATTTTCTTCATCATATTTAAGGATGGAATAATTTTTGGTAAATTATCTTAATCCGAACTATGAAAATTATATAAAATTAATCGTGCTATGGGCTATTTAGCAGTATTGCAGGAGAAGAAAATATGATTGTCATTGCAGATTAAACATGTAAGTAATTATCCATCGTCGTTAAGTATGGAATAATTTTCTTTCATTAACTTAGCCTGAACTGTAAAGTAGTTAACGATAAAGTAGTACCTCGACTGTCTTTAATGAAATTCTAGCTTCAAAAAGGCTCTGTAGTGATTTGGGGATACCATATAATATGGGCAATTGCAGTGCCGTTAGCAATGAAAATACGGTAAACACCATGGAAGGCAATAAACGCTTGCCAAGAAGTACTTGTGTCATAAAAGTGGTAAAAGCAATAAGCGTCGATGAGATTAGAAAGAGCCCGGTATTGACGGTCGCCATGTAAGCGGCATTTTTAGCCCCAGAAAGCTCAAACCTGTAAGATAGAAACAAAATTTTAAACACCATGATCAGCTGCAGATCCCATATAAATGGATAAAGATTCGTTCTCTAATAGGAGAATTTGCTTGAGCTATAAAAGTTTACGAATCACAAAACATAGTTCCTGTAAAAATAGGGAGATATGATATACTCATAAATCTAATTCATGTCACAACAGGAGTTACATTGACACTTCTAAGAGGAAGGTTAGTATACGTATAAATTTATAAATCGATAGGATTATAATTGGTTTAGAAATGAGAAGTTATGGAGGACAGAGAATTATAACTTTCATTTATGTAGTAATGAGAGTCCTATTGACATTTTAAAGAACATTTTACCAGCTCAAAGCGAGACAAGAACACTCACTTTCGAGAGCTCTCGATCGATTCTGAAAAAGATTCTTCCCATGCATACATCTTGATTGCTTTCATCCCTGAGATTATTTCACTCATAACCCGTATTCTAGCATCGGCATTTTCCAGATAGTATCGTCTAGGAAGAGCATAGAGCAATTCTTTATTACGTGACAACGAATAATAACTGCAATCATAGCCGATGCATTAAGTTGTAGACTTTTAATCATCATCATTATCAACAGGAAGGAGCTATTACCGTATGGATGGTCATAAAGTATTTGATAAACAACTAATAATCAATATTTTATTTCCTTTATAATCAGAATCTTAACAGAAAGAAAGCTAAAGATCTGCTGATTCATGAACTGTTATGAATAGGTTTGGTATCTTCTATTTAGCAGATTCGTTATTAGCGAAATGAAAGATTGGCCAGGGCTATGTGCAGCCCATAAGCAAGGACTTTAAGAGATATTCTCTTTAGAATCCCCAGCATAAGCCATTATGTATTAGCCTACCTAAATCGAACAGCAAATTTAGCCATGAGAATCTGAACAGGTAGCAGCAAGAGAATAACCGCTAGGCCTGAAAGACATGCTATACCAATTTCTCGCCATAATAAAATTGTCAAAACGATGACTTGTATAGGGCCAATCCAGATGTAATGGAGTGTTGTAGGAATTTCATCGAATCGTTGTGCATCATTGGCCATTAAATTTAATATATGCCCCGTTGAAACATTAGACATGACCACCGTCGATAGTTTTAGAACCTAGTCAGGATATTACGTTAAAAAGAATGTGGCGGTTAGCGCGTATCTTGACTCTATTTTACACATTAAATGAAGAGTGAATAAATAAATTGCGACAGGCATGTGGCATAAAAATGATAGCTATCTATTGCATTACTCTTGAATTGAGAATCTGTTTATTTTCTGAGCTGAAAATAACCTTCTAAAAACTTTAATTACAGATGGTGTTATTAAAATTGTTATCTAGCTATCTTTGTGAATAACTGCATGGCTAGTAATCAATCATAAGATCTTTATGTCAACTCTTTTCAATATTACTTTATCCCTATCACTGTTAAGGTCATTGTATAGGTAGTAATCTATTACAAGATCTTTGAATAAATTCTTTTAAATAGCTACTTTAACCTGTTGTTGTTGCAATAATTGCATGACCACTAATCGATCGCAAAACCTACTAACTCTTCTAGACAATGATTATTTATTACTATCATCGCTACTGTCTATGCATGGCTAGTACTGATAGTCGATCACAACTATCCTTGCATTAATTCTCTTCTCAATCATTGCTTTAGAACTGCCATCATCACTATCATTGCATGGCTAGTGATCGATCATAAGATCTTTGAAATAATTCTTTTAAGTAATAACTTTACAGCGGTGATTGTTACTATAATCGGATGGCTAATAATTAAATATAGATAATCGATTATGAAATCTTGAAACTCATTCTTTTAACTTAAATAAAGACTTGTGTAAGTGTTCTCGTTACAATAATTAGATGACTGGTAATCAATCGGAAAATCTTTATATACTCATTCTTTAAAATAATGACTTTATAACTATCATCGTTATATGTAATAATTAGATGGCTAGTAATCTATCACAAAATCTCTGAATAAACCCTTTATAAGTAATGACTTTATAATCATCGTCACTATAACAATTATATGGCTAGTAAACAATCACCAGATCTTGGACTAAAATCGATAAATAGAATGGTACAATGTTAATACTAGTTTGATTACTAGACCTTGATTCTAACTAATTAAGGTAGTATACAAATATCATCGTGGAGAGACATCTAGCTACGATATTATTTATAAAATCATAGATAGATAGCCTTCATAACGGTATAATAACTGATTTATCAAGTGGGCTCAAGTTTGGATCATCAAGGATGACAATCAATAGCTAGTTTTCACATTTATAGATATCGATTCTTACCTTCTTAAAGATGACTGAGCAAAGGGTTACTCTAATTCTCATACCGAATCGCTCGACGGCATAGTAGTAGATTTGATCAAGAACGGTGGTTAAAAAGACCGATAGACTTAAACCAAGCGCATAAAAATAAACTTCCGTAGTAGTAACAGTTGTATCGGTGGTAAAATAGTTGACAATTTGTCCAATTAAGAGAGGCTGAGCTATTTTTATCGATTCCTAATGTTGAAAATAAAGAGTTGCTTATAAAAATTTGCAAACGATTCTACCTACCGTAATCATATAGAAAGGGTATCATGACTATTTGAGAATGATCAGATGCTTGCTAATTGTATATAATTTTTACCGATTCAGAATAACCGTAAAACATCTCGGTAAAAGAATTTAAACATTGATAGCAATAGAGACAAATAGAAAGCTTAAAAATCTAGTTAGTTTTAGAGCTCGTTATAAGAGCCAAAGTATGCGTTCTACTGTATATCTAGCATCTTTTGCCATAAAATTTCTACAATCTCTACAGTATATTGAAGTAGTCTAGGTTTCTACTTAACCACTATCCACTATCCAGAGTTATTGACATTTAGTTAAGCACTAAAGACAAGTAGAAAGCTAAAAATGTTATTTTTAGTTAAATTATATTGATATAGGTACCTTGGTTACTGCTTAGAAGTTTACGGCAAAACTTATTCTGACATAGTTAGTTTTATACCATAGCTAGGTATAAGAACCAGAATACATATATATTCTACTGTATGTCTAGTATCTTTTACCAATAGATTGTCTACAATATCTATATTGAAATAGTCTAGGTTTATATTTTACTATTATCCAGAGTTATTTACATTTATTTAGCAATCGTGACAAATAGAAAGCTTACAAGGTAATTATTATTTAATTTATAATTCGTTTAGGTACCTCAATTACTGCTTAATAATCTACGGAGAAACTGACCCCGACGTCGCTGATTTTATATTGTAGCTAATTATAAGGGCTAAAGTATACATCCTATACCAAATGCCTTTCGGCATTGATTATCTTCAATATCTACATTTAATAAGTCTAGGTTTGTAATTAATCACTATTCACAGTTTTTACATTTTTCTCAACATTAAAGATGAATTCAGAACCGTAAATTATAGTATTCAGTTCGCAAGGAATAAATTGTACAGAGTACCATTTCTCACTATCATAATAATCAAGAGTAAACACTGCACGGTATACCTACTGTATATAAACTATTGCATCGATAATTTTAGAGGCTCCTTTTTAATTCCTTTAATTGAATTATCTAAAATTCTCACAGCGGAAGTAAAAATGAATCATGGTAAATTGCATTAATTGCTATAATACTTACTTCTAAGAAGCATGGAATGCCTAATAGCATAAAGCTAAAGCCAAAAGCTTTAACGATGGCTAGCTGTAAACTAGGAGTATAGATTTTACTAGCTTTCTTGCTTTCCTTTGCCCATTCCCTGCGCATGATATAGTAACAAGACAGTAAATAAACGATCGTATTGTTGCATATCTGATTGAAATAAGAGTTGAATTATTGACTGTCTAAAAGCGAATCGAGGCATTATACTATTGTAAAACATATGGCTATACTTGATGGGATGGAATAGAAGAAAAAGGTAAAAAATTGATTCAGTATTGGCTTACAAACAAAAACTATGTTGAAAGATTGTATAAAATTAGGTTACACGGTGCATCGATGTTTCTGTTAGGTTAATAAGACTGGAGGGATTGGTTTTTCAAAGTTCATTATTCATATTAAAAACGAGGATACAGTGACATTCAAATGATAAATTATAGACTAATACTATAAAAGGATAGAAATATAATTATTCAAATTTCAAAAATAATCTTGTACGTGTGCATCATCGGCCAAAATATTGAAAGAAATAGGCCAAAGCCTTTGATATTTCACGTCTGCTGTTGACATATATAACTCGAAGGTATCGTGTCTTTCTTTAATGTAGGCTAATGTATACTACCGAATTTGTCTATTCTACCAGACTGAACTAAAACTTAGAGAATGACTTTATTTAAGCGAAATTTGAGTATCCTCAGCATTTCTTTGCAGAATGGATAGATTGATATCATCTAGAATCTTTGGTTTTGATGGATGTGTGAAAATCACTCACTCAACTAATAACAGGATAACAGGCTAATGGAAATTTACAATTTCAATTTGTAGTTTATGGCTATTATTTTGGCAGAGCTGCTGCCTGCTGGAAAAGTATTTTACTCAGCAAGATAGCAATACAGTAATTCTAGACATTCGTGTCAAGTAAGACTTAGAACACAAGCAAAAAAATCACAATAAAAGATTTTCATTATAATAGATTTGACTAGTTTAAGCCATGTCTCCTCCATCAAATTTTAAAAACATTAAGCTCATAACGGTAAGAAATTACAGCACAACCGCTCTACAAGTAACGCAGCACTATTAACTTCTTGAATATCTGAATAGCCATATTTTGAAATTCATCGTCGACAGCTATATTACATTCTAAAGATATTCTATGTGCTATTCAATTTTTTTGATAGCAGCTATTTCCACTTTAAACAGGCGTTTAATATAATGTTATTTCTATTCTTATAAGATTCTATTCGAAATATCAAAATATTGGTAATAAAGTGTGAAGATTAAAATTCTAACTGAAAAATATTGCAGAAAGGTACTGCTTAAGAAAGATCTTCTAAATGTCAGAGTATTAAGTCTTGCAGTGCAAAATAACTACTGAATATAAAATTTATAATATGGCTACTTAGATACTCAGGTAAACTTGGATCCTCTTCTGAATATCAGAATATTAAAGTATTGTTTACAATGTAAAATGGCTGCTGATTATAGAATTCATAGGGTGACTACTTAGATACCCGGAAAATTTAGATCTCCAAATATCAAAGTATTAAGAAAGTGGGAGTTTAATTACGCCCAATTATAGATTGATCATCTTATTTATCTCGTTTTACTTTCAGGTCTAGAAAGCGATTGTTTTCATTGGTAAACATAGAGCATATTAATTAAGGTAGATAATTAAACATCTGCACCGTGAAATAGGTCATTCATTTGAAGGCAAGTTTAAGTTACATACTTTTCGAATTTATTAACAGAAGCTTCAGCTTTATCTTCTTCATATAAATTATATAAATCGCTTTTTTCAAGGCATCTTTTATTTCCAGTACGGAATAAAGTATTTAACCACCTAAAGTAAAAATAGTCCATTTGGTTAAGAGATTGGCAATAGAGCTGTAATTTATTCTATCCTATACTTTAATTGATAAATAATAATATCCAAAAATGCATCATGATCATGAAATGACTTTAATAAGTAGCTTGAGTAAAATGATTAACGTAAGATAAAATGAAATCGATGAATTGATTGCTGTAGCGTCAATTTGATCATTTTTGACCAGCAAAAACAAACCAAAATTGGCATCCTATAGACAGACTTACAATAAAACTGTAATTTACTCTATTCCTATGCTTTAAATTGAAAAAAATTCTATCCAAAAAAGCATCACGATAAAGGGATGATTTTAATGAATAACTTCAATAAATGGTTAATGTAAGACAAAAATGAGATCAATAAATTACATACTATCCATAGTATCGATCTAAACATTTTTAACAAGGAGAGATAAACCGAAAGTGGAATTCTATATGACTAGAAAGAAATTGCTATATAACTTTACACTCTTTTAGTAACTGGATTGAAATAACTTGGTATCGCTCATCGAGTAGCTCTATCACTGTTATCCTTTTCTTCATTGCAATATCTCAAAACAGAAAGAAACTTACCACAACGTAATATATTTTGAAATGAAGTTAACATTGGGTATTGACTTTGATGGCTCTGCGGTAAATGAATTGGCCATACCGTCTTACACTATTAAAATAATAACAAATTTCTCCACCTCAATATTAGGTTCATTTTAATGATCAAGCTTAAATGAATTATCTTTATTGAACATAGTGTTGAAAAAGAAACTTGAAAATTATCACCACTAATCCAATTATAGAAAATTGCAGGAAGTGTATTATTACTGGATGTGTTTAAAAGTCGATAGACAATAAAAGAACCAGCGTCGTTCTATAGACTTGCAGGCTACTTTTTGAAATGATTCAAAATAAATAGGGATACAATTGCATTACTAATCGAATATTTTTAGATGTGGATATTGTGTTTTATTGGACAATATTATTGGATACAGTAGTGTAAAGTTAACACGCTTTTAGTCGTTCGTTAACGAGCGACTAAAATAGTTGATGATGGAGTGTTATTATGAATCTTCTGATTGGACTGGGCCTTCTCCCATAAACGTTAGTAAGAAAAAAGGAAAATATATCGTTCATCTTCAAGTTCTTCTAATACATTATTTCGAATAGATACAGTTATCTAGACTAGTTTAAATGGGAATCAATTGCATCTGCAGTAATATCATTGGATCGAGTAGCGTATAGTAAACAAGTAATAAGCAATTAAAATGATTTAAGATAGAGTATTCTTCTTTCGCTTCTAACTCTACTGACTATCCTTTCATTTACGTTAGTAGAAAATAAATCGATAGCTTTCATCATACACTACTTCAAACAGAATTGCGTTAATCCTTATTCTTAAAAAAAGCGAACAAACTACATCCGCATGGGTGTAAATTTAATTTATTAAATTAATCTTTAAACCACAGAATGATTTCAATATGGCTAGATTGCTGATAAACAAAAATTCGCCTTCCATCGCTCAATTATGCTCCATTAATTTTTCTAATCTTAGCTTTGTACAGTCGTTAAAGATATTTATTTGACAGTTAATGCATCCGATACAGCTAAAATAGAAAATTTTTCTTTGTCTGTTACTAGTGATGGATTCATTTTGTTACAAGTTAACTTTGCTAATTGCTTCTATTAAAAGCAATGACGATATCTTTCGCTACCAATCTGTCTTACCTTGAAATGTAGAATGTCAAAATGTTTGTATTACAATTCCAGATGGAATAAAAATTCAGAGTTTACTCCCTGGGCGGTCATGGATTATTTTTCCCCTAGTTGCGATTAATTCACTTCAATCGATTCCTTGAAATATTTGACAATAGCTGAAAGATGAAATAGTTTATTTCTCAAGTAAATTAATAAGCAGTCATCGAGGGTATTGAAAAATTCTAGCTGTCTGATTTCCCTATTTTTTCTTTGATATTAAAGATTATAATAGATCATGCTCCTTAGCTATGGCAATGACTTACAAAGCATATCGATACTGCATTGAAATTAACTCTTAGCTATTCTATTTTATTTTGTAATATCGATGATTATTATCAATCCTTTCAATTGGCGATTTCTGGTTAAAGAAATGGAATTTATTGTGTTTAACCATCCAGCAAAGTGAGTATTTTCCATCACAAAAACTTATTGTATGACGTGAATTGTCTATTTTTCAATAATGCAATGACTAACTTAACATTACTCTCCTTCTATCTCTCCATTATTACATAATTAATGAAGAGTAAAAATGCAGATACCTCTACTGTACTGTCATCAGCAGATATTGCATAATAATAGCGTTGGATTAATGATATTAAATTATTTGCCAAATAACCGATCTAGAAAGTACAACTAGCATTGTTTCAAATTGCACATTATTGACTGTAGTATTACAAGAAACGGCTAATTGCTTTACATTATCATTATCAACAAGAATGTGAAAACGATGCCTGTGTTAAAGAGATATCTTGGCATTGAACAATCAATTTTAGGCGTATGGCTGTAGCTTATTATTTATTTAATTCTTATAAATGATTCTTATTAAAATATATTTGATTTTTAGGCGGCTACACTTTTAACGTGCGATTCCTAGTTCTGTTTCTGTTCATGTTTATCCTTACCATCATGCGGTAACTTTTTAGGGCCAACTTTAGATGTATAAAAAATTCGTTCATTTAGAATTAATTAGTAGTGTGATTGGAAATTAGAATCTCTACTGCGTGTTATTATTTAACGATTGATCTTTAAATTTAGTGGAGAATAGTAAGCTATCAATTTCATTCTGAATCCTGTATATCTTTAGCTATCAGAATTTAATATTTACCAGGCTGCTATAGTATTTATTGACAGTTAGTGAATGGTTATTAAGTACGATAAATTATTAGCACCATCACTTCTTATAAACTTTAATTAAAAACGTTAATGATTAATTATTCATATATACCAAGATGGATATTATTAACAGCTAAGCTAATCGATGCTTATCCCTTATCTTGATTTGTTTTCGGTTTTCGTCTTTCATAATTGCTAGTTATGAGCGAGAGAAATGATTAGCGCCAATGGTCTCTTCACAAACTCCTATTGATTTCTCAGATAAAATTGACTGAATACGCATAATTTCTCATTTTATTCCTAATAATATCTTGCTGCTATCACGCCAATCTCTCACCGATAAGGTGCCTTCTATTTTTATTTCAATTTTTTATCAATCTTTACTAATGGAATCATCTTCACGACCTTCTCTAATATTACAAGCCTCCTTAAATTTATGGGATGCCTATCGTATTGATTTCTTTAACTTCCAATCGATGCAGAAGTTCAAATCGTTGTTGCAACTTGCTAGGCAGAAGTAATGTATCAGTTTATCTTAAGTCTTTATAATAGATTACAAGTAAAATAAAATTTTAAATGAAATACAATTAGATCCTTTAATAAGTGTACTATATCCACTGCCAAAGCATTAACGATATACAGATTAATGTAATTTACTGTTACGGTAACGATTCAATACTATATGCTGTAAAAGGTGATTCTAATATTGATTCTCTTATGCATAAAATATATTACCGATTAGAGTATCTTTTTATTCTTACAATTAGAGATTGTGGGCTTCATACTATATATATAGTGCTGCACCGATTAGATGTTAAAACAATTTCACATTGTATATTCATATTCCTGCATGAATATCACTTTCGCAAAGAAATTGTTCTCTTAGTTTTGATAGATAGCATAATTAGATATTTACTGATAATGCCGTTATTTAGTATTTCATAGATACGTATTTGCATAGATAAATGTACACTTACTGTATCATTAATATTTATGTAGCTACGGTATAAAATTGGCTAATTTATCTTTAAAGTTTGGGTTGATAGTTTACTGTGACCTCTTGGCGGTAGGTAATAGTCAGTATTTTGAATTGTATTGTCGGTAGATATCGGAGAAGACAGTAGGCTTATAGTGTACAATTCCTTCTTAGCAGTTTTAATCCCTTCTTACAAATTTCGGTTTATACGCGTATAATGAGTGGGCTTTTAACTGCTTAAATACACCATTTCATCATCGCTAAAGCTGAAGCTAATAGTTTACTGTGATCTCTTGGCGGTAGGTAGTTATCACTATTTTGAGTTGCACTATCGATAGATATCTGGGAGAATAGTAGGCTGATAGTGTACAATTTCCTTCTTGGTAGTTTTAATTCCTCGTTATAAATTTCAGTTTACGAGTATAGAACGAATAGGTTTTTAGCCGATAAAATACACCATTTCATCCTGTCCGTTATCTATAATTACTTTATTAAGTACAAGCGAATCTTTTACGTCACCTAGTGCTGTACTTTATATGACGATTATGCCGTCAAAAGATATCACTACAGTACTGTAACTGACTAGAATTGCACCGTTTATAACGTTGGAATACTCTTATACCTGTATGTTCAATTATGCTACTGCTTCTGATGTAGTAAAGTACCACCTTGTACTCTGATAGCTCTATAGACAGAATATTGATAGAAAATAGAATTTTTAACCTCATTATGATTTATTGAATTTGCGTATGTATATTTGCATGATGTAGTAATCTACATTCCTATTGCTACATGTCAATTGTGTGGATTAATTTGTCGAGATGGATCACTGCTAGTCGATTATTCTGCATACGAGTCTATCTCGTATAGAGGTGTTAAAAGCTATGAGCTAGGACTACAAGTATCATAGCTAATATTCTTGATGTTTTCAAGCTGATTGAGTGATTAATATCGACTCAACAGCTTAGAGTGGAGAATTTCCTACAGTTACATATCGATTAATAGTAGATTAGACGCAAGAACTTTCTGCATAAGTCAATGCAATCGATACATCGGGTAGTAATTTATCGAGATGAATCACTACTAGTCGATTATTCTACATTCGAAACTATCTCATAGAGCATAGAGGTGTTTAAAGCTATGAGCTAGGACTACAAGTATCATAGCTAATATTCTTGATGTTTCAAGCTGATCGAGTGATTAATATCGACTCAACAGCTAAGAGTGGAAATTTCCTACTGTTACATATCGATAAATAATAGATTAGACGAAAGAACTTTCTGCATAAGTCAATGCAATCGATGCATCGGGTAGTAATTTATCGAGATGGATCAATACTAGTTGATTATTCTACATAAGAAACTATCTCGCATAGAGGTGTTTAAAGCTATGATCTAGGACTACAGGTATCATAGCTAATATTCTTGTTGTTTCAAGCTGATCGAGTGATTAATATCGACTCAACAGCTTAGAGTGGAGAATTTCCTACTGTTACATATCGATAAATAGTAGACTAGACGAAAGAACTTTCTGCATAAGTCAATACAATTGATACATCGGGTAGTAATTTATCGAAATGGATCACTACTAGTTGATTATTGTGCATACGAAGCTATCTCGCATAGAGATGTTTAAAGCTATGAGCTAGGACTGCAAGTATCATAGCTAATATTCTTGATGTTTTCAAGCTGACCTACTCTCCGCATAAATCAATGCAATCGATGCATCTGGTAGTAATTTATCGAGATGGATCACTACTAGTTGATTATTCTGCATACGAAACTATCTCGCATAGAGGTATTTAAAGCCATGAGCTAGGACTGCAAGTGTCATAGCTAATTTTCTGAATGTTTTCAAGCTGATCGAGTGATTAATATTGAGTCAACAGCTTAGAGTGGAGAATTTCCTACAGTTACATATCGATAAATAGTAGATTAGACGAAAGAACTTTCTGCATAAATCAATGCAATCGATTCGTTAGGTAGTGTAGCTGGGGTCCAAAATTGAAATACAGTGTATAAATAAATAATAATATCAACTTCTAAACATGCTACAGTTTGCAGTGACGTTGATATGTAATGCTTTCCCCTATACTATTATACATTAAGTAAAGAAGGATTTGAGCATAACAAAGAGCTGTTGTTATGTAAGAAAAGGTTATATTGCATCAGTTCTGGAAATAAATAATTAAAAATGGATTTACCAATAGACATTGCGGATAACTTATTGGAGGTAAATCGGTTCAATTTGTAGCTACTGGATGGAAACGTTCATCCGGTGTATAAGGAATAGTATAGTAATGGATTAGGATAAATGACCAGTATTATCAGAGTAAACACAGTTTGTTACCTGATAGATTTACCTATACAACGATGAAGCGTACGGTACACTATAGTATCATACGGTAAAGTACAGTACTGTACAGCTCTAGTTTACTGTGCAAAATGATATGTCACACTTAGTAATCTTTTCCAGCCTCTTTTGGGTTAATACTTGTCATCATCTAGCCTCGTGATGACCTTTCAGATGGAATCAGGGGTGACAATCAATTTACACAGTAGACACTCTCTATCAGTCTAGGCTTTAAGCATTCCGTCGCATTTCTGGTATCCATTTCGGCTCATATCGCCATCCTTTCATCGATCAAGCAGTTTAGGTCTTCAATTCAGGTTAAAATGGCACTTGCTCGTCCAGTCTATCTTGTTGCTGCCAAGCGGACAGCTTTTGGAACTTTCGGTGGTGCTTTAAAGAATTTCACCGCAACAGATTTAGGAGTAGTGGCTGCAACGGCAGCTTTGCAAGCCGGCAATGTCGATCCTACGGTGGTAGACTCTGTTGTTGTTGGAAACGTTGCTCAGGTAAATAAATACGTAGGCCTGAATTGAAATTTGAGTACATATCTTGCAGCAATAGGATGATGGTTATAATTCATACTTACACACTGGTAACGATGCTGTCGCTGAATTTTCTTCTCTTCTTCAAGCTCAATTGCAGTTAGTAATGGAAAAATAATAATAACTCCTATTTTGATAAAATGATGCAGGCTGTACTGCAGATACTATGAATGCCAAGGTCCATGAAAGTAAAATAACTCTTGTATGCATGCAGTAACTGTATCTTACCTTGATCCTAGTACCAATCGCTTGGAGACAAATCTAGAAGAGAGGAGGCAGGTTTTACTTACATATAGTAGCCTCTCCAATTAGACGCCTAATTATTTAAAATTGGAAATGATCAGACCTACTACCAACGCACACAATTACATACTGTAATTATTGACACAATATTCCGACAATAAAACGCTCAAGCATTCAGTAGTGTCCGATTATCATCATCCATGGTTTTTGTCAGATTGTTCAGGCGTATCTTTTCCTAGTATAGGCACTGCAAAGGATAGTACGCACTACAATATTTCTGTATACTGTATACAGTGATAAACAGTTATTTCCACAAGTGTTGTACGCTCAGATAAGTTTAATCAATCCATTTAAATTACTGGTGCGTAGTTGACTTTTGATCGTGCTGGATGTGAAAACATTTACGCTTTGTGCTATAGCTCCAATTTATTAAATTATTTTAAAACTTGCATTTTAATCCCTATTAGCACATGCTGCCCATAGATCGTGCTAGTGACTTCTATACATCCAAACTGTACTATTGTATATTGTATCTGAATTTATTGATTGTTCAACTATCCTCGCGTTATTTAAGCTAGCATATGGGCAATTGCAAGATACGTGAATGTCCGACAGTACTAAAATTTCTTACTATCATGCAATGGAAATGATTGCAAGCACTTTTATCGACCGCCCTTTGTGTAATGAACATACTAACCGAAAAAAATTCGTATATTATGTTTTAGACTTCATCAGATGGACCTTACATAGCCAGGCATGTTGGACTAAGGAGTGGTGTTAAGATTGAATCACCCGCTTTAACCGTCAACAGATTATGTGGTTCCGGATTCCAGGCGATAGTAACTGGAGTCCAGGTGATTGAAATAGCTCTACTTTAAAGTCTATTCCGTATACTACAGTTTAAATCATCTTGGCTTTATTTATTATTTTAAATAGCAATTTAGCAATTGAGATATTAACATCTGGATCCATTTCCTTTTCTTTTTCAGGAGATACAAATTGGTGACTCTAAGATCGTATTAACGGCTGGTGCTGAAAGTATGAGCCAAGCTCCATACGCGGTCAGAGGTACAAGATTTGGAATCCCTCTTGGTGTCAGCCCGCAGGTTAGTATTCTGCTAATGCAATGTGATAGGCTTTTGCATGTACGTCTAGATGTTGGTAGATTGTTGGACACTCATTTTGTCGCTGCATGGGGGTTGGCATCATTATACTGACTGACAAAGTAAATGGTAAATGATACTGCACTGACTGTCATGTTTATATTTAATACTACTGGACCTAGCTGGAGGATACATTATGGCAAACGCTGACAGACAATTACATAAAAACTCCTATGGGTATAACTGCAGAAACGTTAGCTGAAAAATATAGCATTAGTGGGGAGGAATGTAATCAGTTTGCGGTACAATCGCAGACACGCTGGTTTGAAGGTACTTAAAATGATACCATTTGTAATGTTTCATGCGTGTTGTACTAATGAATTGCTAGAAATCATTCAAACTTTACTATCAGTAATTACTATACAGTAATCAGTTTGTTAAATAAATATCGATAATCCGATTAGCTGTCATATTATTAGCCAATCAAACATGATATTACGATGCAAGTTTTACTCTGCAACATGATTACTTTATACTGTAAATATAGTCCCTATAACATAAAAAATATTAAATTATTATAAAAGTATTTGACGTAATGGTTAAAATTGTATTTCGCTGAAAACTCATGAAACGATTTTTCCGTGCTTTATTTATCATGGTACGCCATCGCACTTGATACAGCAAACAAAGATGGAAAATTCAAAGACGAAATTGAACCCATGTCTATTAAAGGTAAAAAAGGGCCGGAAAACTTCGATACCGATGAGCATCCTCGTATGACTTCAGTGGAAAAGTTGGCTAAACTGCCACCAGTTTTTAAAAAGGGTGGAACAGTGAATGCTGGCAATGCATCTGTAAGACTACAGAGCTAATCCATATCTAAATTTAATTATGGTTAAAAGATTACATGTAAAATGTAGAATGATATAGACCTTATAAATTATGACAAACAGCTTGATATCATTTCACAGTTTTGTGCCTTAAAATTTGTAAAAATAATTTGTAAAGTATCATCCTTGAAGATATATAATTGCTGAAGTATTTCTACGTATGATGCAAAAATGCCTATTACGTTTAATACTCGTACACGCCTATTAGGGTGCGTTAGTAATGACGGTTGTTTACAGATGGGTCTACAAACGTCATTTAATAGTTATTTACAGTGATATGAATTCATAAATTGGCGTTAATCATTATGAAGCATTAATGACGGCTTACGAGTTACGACCTGTATTATTATAGAAACAGTTAGCAATGTATAATTATCATTCTATAAGTATTAGCAGTTATGCATTTATTGATTGACCGTAAGCCTGATCAATATAAAGTTTAAATGGTTACAACTTGTATCGTTATTGAAGTCCATATTTAATTGTATCGTGAATATTTAAAATTTATTAGGGGATCTGTGATGGTGCAGCAGCTGTGATATTAGCCAGCGAACAAGCAGTTAAAGATCACAATTTAACTCCTTTAGCTCGACTTGTCGCTTACGGTATAGCTGGTGTTGATCCTCGTGTAATGGGAATTGGACCTGTTCCAGCAATCAAATCTGCATTAAGTAAATCTGGTTTGAGCCTGAACGATATGTCATTGGTTGAGGTTGGAAAATACACTTGCAATCATAATAATTTCTTAAAGGAGTAAATGAATTATTTCTAGCATGTGTACTATTTAAAGTTTAATTACCAAGGATCTATGTTAAGTTTCACTACAGATCAATCTCGGAATTTAATTTTACGCTATCGGTGCAACTAAACACTTTAAACGCGCATAAATTTGTACTATTGTACAGGTTGGCACGTCTAGTTCATCTCAAATAGTCTAGCTTACCGCATCAATGTTCTTTATGTCCGTTTACTGTTTTAACTGATTCACGCAACTATTAAAATTAGCACACGAGTATTACGGATGATAGCGAAATTTTGCAATGTTATAGATTTTTGACTAGACGTCTTCTTCATTCAATACAGGTTAATGAGGCCTTTGCTCCTCAAGCGCTTGCAGTAATGAAAGAATTGGATTTAAATCCTGAAATTACTAACGTAAATGGTGGTGCTATTTCCCTTGGTCACCCTGTGGGTGCCTCTGGTGCTCGCATTGCTGGACACCTAATCTACGAGTTAAAGAGAAGAAGTGCAAAGTATGCGATCGGGTCGGCCTGCATCGGTGGTGGTCAAGGAATAGCTGTTATTTTGGAAAATTTACAATAGGCTTACGAGTTAACGCATTCAGAATGGGCTACAGCGAATCGATTTTAATATTTACTTTATTAGCAATCCAGTACAGTTATTTTTCAATAGTACAAGTCAACATACTCTACAAGTAGGGATCAGTAGGTCTATAGTATTTGTTAAGTAAGAACTCATATTGTGTAAGCCGAATTATTTACAAAATATAATAGTAGGTTTTTCTCATATATTATATGCCGTTTAACAGAACAAGTGTTTTCGAGAATCAAGATACACGTACTTAAGACGCATAATGGACATCGATTTGCATATTATGTAGTATATACTTGGTACTCCGTAAGAGTACCCCTTTAGTCATAATAAATACAATATATCGTTGTAGCAACTGCAATCTTGTTGAACGATATTGAAAAAGTGATTGTTATTTAAATTAGGATTTGGGTACGTATTAAAGGTTAATCTGCAACATTATCTAGCAATTGTAGATGTTGATTTAATTCAGTAGATGTAACATATTTTACATGCAATAAAAATGGCTTACACAATCTACCATAGAATACAGAGTATTAAAGGATGCAAACTACTCTTCCATAACGAGATGAGTGTTACAGTCAAGTTGTTTCACAGCGGATAATTCTCCTTAGTACGAAATAATGCGTTGGAACATGGTTACAAAGTCAACTTAGCGTATATTTTGAGTACTTGACTCTAATCAGTTCCAAACGTTTCTTGAGAGGCATAAACCATATAAAGAAAGCCATCTTCATCTCGTTCATGATGATACAGTTCTATTAATGGCGTGGAGATACTGGCCATATTTTTTTGATTAATGAGTAGAAAGAACGCTTGAGTAGGATTTAATACCAGTCTTTTTCTAGAATGATTGGTAGAAGAAGGGAGAAGCTTTAACTAAGAAGGCGATAACCGTACTAGTCTATTCATGATGTTGTTGTAATAGTGTATGACATTACGAGTGAAGAACATAAAAATTACAGTTAGTGTTCGTGCTAAGAATAGTTAAAAGGTTTTTACTTGCACTATAAAAATCGATACAAACGCGGCGTATAAATAGCGGCTTCGATTGATAATTTTAAGACAGATAGCAACGCTAGCTTTAGTGATAGTATTGTGTTGCTATGTACATCCCGTCAGTACATATGAAATGGGTCTCATATTTATAACGTTTTAAAGTCATAAAACGTAAATATGTAAATTACTTTAAGAAATATTTTATCACTGTAAGACATGACTATACGCGTATAGAATTTGAGATAGTATCCGTCTATGCGCCTATATTCACTTATTCATGGCCGTTGTAGCAATACGCTACTTAAGGATGAATCGATTATGCAGTACAGTATGGTGACTTTTTCATTAATTATAAGTCATTTGATGATATGCTACTTTCTATGCACGCAAT
The DNA here is from genome assembly GCF_000150275.1 of Trichoplax adhaerens. Classification (NCBI taxonomy): domain Eukaryota; kingdom Metazoa; phylum Placozoa; class Uniplacotomia; order Trichoplacea; family Trichoplacidae; genus Trichoplax; species Trichoplax adhaerens. Next base: position 7,363,755 of record NW_002060943.1, on the reverse strand, counting down.
ACAAACATAAAAGTTGTTGTTTCTATTTCAATTTTATCTAAGTATTGTATGATTAAAAAATAGAACTCTGTGAATTGTGTCTCATTCTTTAATACAACTGACAGTTTTATTATGGCCTATTAATAAATGTATCACGACAATATTTCTATTTTCATAAATGATGATTATCGATTATAATTATTCTAAAGCATGATTCATTGCACATTTATACCACTATAAGCAGGTCTCAACAGTAACTGATTTGCGTTCTAATCGTAGATTAGTGTACAAAACTTTAAAAGTGTTATCATTTAACTGTTACTATAAGAGACGATGTGCTACCAGAAAAGTAATAAAATGTAGCCAGGAAGTATATTATCAGATGAATCACTTCCGATTATCGAGTAGGATACCATGCGTTTAATGATAAATTTTAAGAATAGTATAATGTGGATCTACTAGATATACTATCCTGAGAGCTTGTAGTTACGAATACAGTATCATATATCCTTGCGGCCACGATGGCATCATGGGGAATTCTACCTTACTTAGTATGGCGTAGTTGGTATTTCAATTGACTGACTTACTCAGTATGCTTTCATATAGGCTATTATAAAGGTCTATATTTTGTAGTGCAATGTCAAAGGCAATAGGTAAATTTAATTATTCACTTGGTGAGGCATGAAATTTTCAGTTAATACTCTGTCTTTAACATTATATAATAATATAAGGAATGAGTTCATGGATAGTAATTATAGCCACTGCTTATTATCATAAAACACGCGTACAGCATAACGTAATATGGCGATGGATCATTTAAAAATAAATAGGCAAATGAAACCTCGAGAGTTATTAAAGTAAGTTCATTCTTTTTTGATTGAACTGATATCCGTGATCTTAGTATTGTATTGACTACTGTACTACCTTTCTGTCATGATAGCATATAGTATGGGGTACTTTAATTAATTTATTAATAATGTATAGCTTTAACAGTTCAATTATAAATCGACCAATGTTAGTTCCATTATAAAATTACATCAAATACTTGACTTGGAAATAAAAATTCAATAAGCCAACGGATATTGGCTTCATTTTACACGATAGAGATGTAATATTCTTACGCATTATTGCCCACTGAATATCATTTTATTTTAATTACAGTACAGATATTCACCTTATGATGTTAATAAATTGACTCATGGTTAGATCTTCAGGTACAAGAAATTTGTTTTTATCCAAAAGGGGTAAATGTTTTTCAGTATGTAAGCGTTCAACAACCACCTAAATAAAAGGAGAAATTTACGTTAATCAAAATAGAAAAGTAGTTGTATCGCTGAATACATTTTAATTTGGACATTTTTATTACACGCTTGAGTTTGTCGATGAAATTGTATGGATGTACTGTGCGAATATCAAAGTACTTATACTGTACAATATTACGATTGCAACATGTCCACTAGAAAACATATTGATCAAACAGAGGGAAAAGCGTTTTTTTTACTTTTCCTATCTACACAGTATCGTAGCTAGGACGATGAGTCAGTCCTTCGTTAACATGTTACAATCTTCCAACATTCTATATCACTATTTTTACGAACTTTGATACAAGAATAGATATACTTGTATGTCGCTTAGGATACAATGATTCGTGATTTGAATTACGTTAATTAGCCTTCATGTAAAATGGATTAGAACGAAGAACGAAAATAAAACAAAAAGAATAAAAAAAAGAGAACAAGACGGACAAATGGCTATCGCTGAGAGATATCTTATTCTGGCTTGAATCTTAAAAATCGTTTAGTATGAATGAATGGTTTGATCATTTCGGTTCACTACAAATACGTATCCAATTGGATTGTAGTTATCCTACTGTTACGTTAGGATCAAGGTGGAAAAATGACTGGATTATCATTTGTAAAGCAATTCTCGATCAATAGTGATTATGATTTACCGGAATTTTATCGGGATATTTCTCGCGAATTTCTTGAGCATCACGCTTTCTGCAGACTAAAAATGACATGGATAACAAGAAAAAGTGAACAAGACGACGATACATGTATTCATTATTATGAACAAGCTAGCAACTGTATTTGATCGATTGGATATTGACACTTTTCCATACTTTAAACAAGAATGTCTTGCGACGAGTTGGAATTAAAAAGAAACGATTACAACATGATGATGAAAAAAAACTATAGGCAAAATTATTGTAATCAGCCTTGATAGAACTGAACAGACTAATTATTCCATCATCGCGGCTTCAAATTATGACTAAATGATGATGGCACCAGTGGTTGTTGTTATCATTGCATTACTCGTATGTTGTTGTTCTCCTCTTACCGAAACTTCGTCGTTGCTTAAAGGAAACGTAATCTTTGGACATAATTGTACGGCAACGTTGGTGCTGGACTAAGGATTGCAAAGGATAGACAATATACGATGATGACAGTATGGAATGGAGGGGATGATTGGATTTTTCTTTCTTCTTCTCTCTTCGTCCTCGTTAGTAAGGGCAACAAAATAAATCGTTGGATAGGATCGCTGCAAGACAACAACAAAAAATTTTTTTGTTTTGCATCATAGACTGCCTGAAGATAAATAAACGCCAGAATGACGTCACACAGTCCAGTACACTGTAAAGTACAATACTTGTACTGTACCGTGCTTGCCATTTCTGATAGTGTTGTATAGAGATTTCAATGATCTCTACAGTACATTCTAGGGCTGTGCATGGCGGTATACTGTGCCGTGTGAGCCAGTTCTCTTTTGCTATTAGGCAAAATAAAATTGATGATCTAGAATTTAAATTTTAGGGTTAGGGTTAGGCTTCTAAAATTTAAATTTTAGCCTATATACAGAGATTTTTTCTTCTTTTCATACTCTACTCAACATAACGACTCTGCCCTAAGACTAGGAACTTTTTTTTTTAGATGAGCCCCTCAGGCTTTCTGTCAAGTCAAAGTACTGGAGAAAGAAAGAAGAAAATATACCAGGAATGAATGGATGCAATAACTCCAGGAACTACTCAATATGCAATTTTCATTAAATTGAAAATGGACCATTGAGTAGTCCCTGCTGTTTCGCTGGCCATTTTAAATTGTATTGTACACCAGCACCTTGCACTGTTTACAGCGTTGCTCCTCACTCCTATGGAACGATCAAGTTTGGTTTGGTTGACAATATAGTCTCTCTTTCTTTTAGTATCATGGTAGAATGATTAGCAAAATGACCGGCCCACTCATCTTTCAGCCGTGTAAGGCCGCTTACGTCCTTCCTTCTTTTTGGACGAATTCTTTCTTTTTATGATGAGTACTAATAAGTTTAGCCTACAGTTGGAAGCATACAATCCTGGATCAGAATCTATGGTGTTAAATAACACTTGTGTACTGTACTGTTAGCAAATGCGGCCTAAAAAGTTGCTACCAACAGGCAAAGGGGGAACTTCCAATAGGAAATTTTATACAGTGAAATGACCAACAAAATAATGTAGTCAACCGCTGTATTTCAGATAGCAATAGCTAAAACATAATTATTATGTCCTATATCGTAGCACATACTGTATCAGGGACTACTAAAAGAGAGAAAAGTGAATTTAAGATCATAACGACAACATCCTTTTACTTCATGACAAGTCCCAAATAACTGTAAAGAAAGTCATACAAATCAGACCGTGATATAACCTTATCGAATAACTAGGGTTAATATACAGCACAATACCGAACATACTGTATGATTAATGTCACGATGATATTCGTCCTACTTTGTCTTGATGTACAGTTATTTTACTTGGAAGGATATTTATGGAATCAGAAGGATGTGAAGGTAAAATGATTGATGTTTACTATGATAAAGATTTTGAGGAATTCTTAAGAATGTCTTTTCATCTTAAGATGGTCTGATCATTCTTAAGATTGTCTAAATTATTTTTATTTTAAGAAGGATAAAATTAGCAAGATGGACCGTGATGTTCTTAAGGACGCAGCCAATCTTAGCAATGGCCGTACCATATACAGTATATTTAAACCTTTAGATATCATGACGTTAGCACATTCCATGCTGTCATGCTTTGGTATACAATGCTGTAGATGTTATATCAAGTAGATGTAAGCACATTCTCACGTGCACTAGGGTAATTTGCCTCTATCATGTTGATTTATGCTATAATAAAGAATTACACTTAGCGAATATCGTAGCCGATCATTTTCTCTTCTACCATTCTCTGCCTAATCTATCACAATTATAATGCCAAAACATATGTAATTAGTGCGTTGTGTAGACATGGTTTAACCAATTAGACATACCTGTATAATAGTGTATATACACGTATACTTCTATATTTTAAAATAGATAAATATATTAAACTAGCACGCCATGCTACCGTCAAAGATGCAATACTATAGCCTAACATGGTATTTTGCAGATTCATTTGTATTTAGAAATAGCATAGACAACATGTGTATGCTTTATACAACGAGGAGTTAGATGCAATGAGGTGGATCTTACTTTGATGCTCAACTAGTTCAAATAAGTTATGCTCATCCATAGCATCAGTGACTGTTATGTAGTCCGATGTGGATACGGAGAGAGGCATTAATTAGCAGTTCTAGTTAGAGCTATTAGACGACACGGAAATAATAATATTTTACTATCCTCGTGGTGCAGAGAAAGAGCAATGTAACTCTATTTACAGTACATTGATACTTTACTCATTCGCAATCCAATCTTGAGAGCGAATCATGTAGCTAAAATACGTATAAGGCAAACTCAAATTGATATACGCAGTACGTTTATGAAATTGACACATACGAACCGAACCTTTCTCAGGTCTAGCTCATCCTATAAGACAATTCTGATTCATTGCAAAATCAGGATTTATTCTTCAACACATTATTCCAAGATGGAGATCATACAAGTTGTATAGAGATTATGCAATCAGTTTACGGGCAAGTTATATTGTATAGCCGTAATAGCCATAATATGTAATTCACAGTTTTCGTTAATATATAAATTCTTCTTATTATATATATATAGCGTTATGAACTCCAGTACAGAGGCTGGAGCTAGTTTTCATCTATGTATTAATTAAATGAATGACTTCAATATATTCCGCACCGTAGAGCAGTACAGAAAGAGGGTGCTCAAAGGATAACTTACAAGATAAATTCACAAAGATGCTATTATTATTTTTGAATTTTTATTTTTGAATTAATTTTTAATATGATCATCGATCTACTACCAATCAGGATACCACAACTACGCATATTAGTCTTTTACACACACACAGTCTTCAGAATTTAATAAAATTACGGGATGCTTCTATGATAATTTACGAGCGACGGAATATCGACGTTGCTCCAACCTCGTCTACAGAAAGGGTAGCTTAACGTTCCTGACAGCTGGAGCAACTATTTATTAACGGACTGTATCATAGCTTACACTAGCAATGAAAATCAGCTCATCCATAAGAATATAATCAGGAATATCAAATAACTACGATCATGAAATAACAATTTCTATAATTGCGTTTCTCTGCAGTGCCGGCTTTGATTCGCTGCAACCATGGATTGCTCTGTAGTTTTTCCATCGTTGTGGGATTGTTTACAACTCCCATAAATCCACGATGTCCCATAAACTTTATTCAATCCTACAGTACATGCTGAAGATACTACCAAAAGTGAGCCGATAATTGACAGAATTGACGGTATAGAGCCGAATATAATTATTTCTAGAATATAGCCAAACAAGACATCAAGAGTTCTGATTACCGCTATTAACATAGCTTCCTCTAATTGGATCGCTTTTACAAAGACCAGTTGGCCAACAAAACCTAATAGACCAATAAAAAGTAGCAGCCATCTTGCACTGCCACAAGGCGGCAATTCAAATTCTCCGGTAACAGCGGTGATGATCAATGGCGCTGTGCAACATATGATGGAAAAGTAATACGTCAGGGCATTCCCATCGACAGTATTACCAAGTTTTCTGACGCTCAAAATACCAAGGCTGTTGCAGATAGTTCCACAGAATGCAATACCAGCTACTGCAAAATGAGTTTGAGTTGTATCACCTGCTAGAGATCCAAAGATAAATGGTGGCCTCGCAACTAAGATCACTCCACCAAAACTGACAATTGTGGCCAGAAAATGAAACAATGTAAATCTTTCCTTCAAAAAGATAGCTGCCAAAATACCAGTGATAAACGGAGACGAATAGACAATTGCAGCTGCATCACCAATGTTCATATTCTGATAAGCATAAAATTGGCAACATACGGCCACTGTTTCACCAATCGCCCTACCAAATACATAATAAGCTTGAGGTGGTTTGAGGCTGCTTTTTAAATTGGTTCTCTGATAAACCATGAGTGGCTGCAGAAATAGGATTTGAGTCATACTTCTAACGACTACGATCAGAAAGAAGCGATAGGAGGACAGCTTAACACATGCAGACATGAGAGAAAAAATGAATGATGCCGCTAGGCCACATAGTATGCCACAATAGGATTTACTCATCGGCTGCATTTCTGTCTAATTTCTTGACGTCACTTTTTTACAAAAAATGAAAATTGGTAGTACCGTTTAGCACGGCTAACTGTCTGGATATTAAAAGTGTGAAAAGAATATAACCCAATTATTGTAGTCTTTATAGCCATAGAATGATAGAAGAAACCAAGTCGTTGACTGCTTTAAGATATACAGATACCTGATTATAAATTGAATTTAATTGAAAACTATCTTCACGAAATACCATGCCATGAACCTTTCCATGAATCGCTTCATTAATGGATTCATAGCTTGATAAAAACGGTTGATTTTTTTTTATATTCTTTTGAGTGTCGCCGCAGTAATGGATGTGTTAAGCCGTAGTCACAGACCTTGGCCATATTATTTTACAAGCGAGTTAAAATTGCTACAATTTAGTAATTTTCTTTACCAGATGAGATTGTCGACACAAAGAAAACGATGTGAAATGGATGAAAATTGCGTTTCGGATTCGAACACTGCATCGTCATGGACCTTGTCCATGATATCCAGTATCACTGATTAATCAATAATAATACCGAAACTGTGATACTTTGCAGTTAGTTTATACAGTACTAACCAGCCGCACGGTACATTATGTACAGTTGGCGAAAGGAAAACCTTTTCACCTTTGTGCACACAGTCCTGCGTAAAGAAACAGTTTTTTTTTCCCATTTACCTTTTACAGTACTGCTAGACCTGTACTGCTTTCGGCTCTAATATTGATTAATTAATGTCATTTTATTTATTTATATATACAGTACTGTATTGAGCATTGCAATATTTCGTCATCCTTACTTTTATATGACGTCAACTGTCCACCGATACTGCACGCAAATTAATTCATTTATTAATTAATTCATTTTTCAATTAGAGACATGAAAGGCTTTCTTATACTGTATAGACAATCATGGAGATAAAAGGTTTTCTTCTATCTCTATCAATAGGTTATAATAATGATTATACTATCTCAGATTGGCTTATATACTGCATGTTTCAGGTAAATTGCTGTCTACTTTCTGCTGGAAATAACAATATCTTCTTTCAGTACAGTATTGCGCATCAAATTTAATGGTAATCTAAATGGCAATCTTCTACAGTACAGTACAGTAGATATACTGTACTGTACTGGTTGACAGCTGGCTTGGACTTGATAAAAGCTTTTCTTCTATCTCTACGAACAGATTATATAATAAGAATAATTGTAATGTCTCAGAGTGGCTTATACAGTACAGTAGGTTGTAGGCAAATTTGCTAGTCTATACTCTCGTATGAATGACAATCTCTTACGCCAGTGTCGCATAGAAATGCTAAAACTAAAATTACCAGTGCATACGGCTGTACTGGTTGAGAGCTGGCTTGGACTTGATTCTGGTATCGTTTACAGAAGCAGAGCTCTAACCTGATCTTTTTCGAACTCAATTGAATTACTTTACAATTTGTATTGCCTGCTTGTGCAGTAGTAAACCTTCTACATTGAGCTGAATGACAAGATTTGCTGCGCTTTTTTTCACTTTAACCTTTCACTTAAAAAAAAGTTTTTCTTTTACCTCTGTACCTCTGCTGTACTGGTTGAGAGCTAGCTTGGACTTGATTCTGGTATCGTTTGCAGAAGCAGCGCTCTAACCTGATCTTTTTCGAACTCCATTGAATTGCTTTACAATTTGTATTGCCTGTTTGTGCAGTAGTAAACCTTCTACATTGAGCTGAGTAACAAGATTTACTGCGCTTTCCGTCCCTTTTAACCTTAACTTAAAAAAGTTGTTCTTTACCTCTGTACCTCTGCTGTACTGGTTGAGAGCTAGCTTGGACTTGATTCTGGTATCGTTTGCAGAAGCAGCGCTCTAACCTGATCTTTTTCGAACTCCATTGAATTGCTTTACAATTTGTATTGCCTGTTTGTGCAGTAGTAAACCTTCTACATTGAGCTGAGTAACAAGATTTACTGCGCTTTCCGTCCCTTTTAACCTTAACTTAAAAAAGTTTTTCTTTACCTCTATACCTTTGCGTCTCTTAGTTACTCAGTCCACCGGGAACAGGTGTAAATTTGAACAATAGATTGTCATGTCTCTCATACAGGGTCTCTGCTGTAACAGCACTCATTACCCAATACTCATTACTGTTGGCAGTTGGTACAGTACAGTCCAATATTCAGTAGTACAGTACAATAGACTACATCGTATCTAATGTAGCCATTGTTTTAACAAGGCTTATCTAGTCTGTAAAGAAATCGACCATAGGTGGGGTGGAATTCCAAGTTAGATTAGAGGAGCTCAAGGAGAACATCGTCCCTGTAGAATTTAAAGCTATACAGTACACTCAATCAGCAGTTTTCTATTTAATACTATCCAATCTTTAGATAAGCTTTGCATCTAGCTTGTGCAAGGACATGTGATTTACAACCAACCAGTCAAGCCAATAATGGTAGGACCAGTTGCATGATAGACTCCCCACACCTGACAATCAACACAAGTCTTGAACAATTTTGAAAAAGGCAGATCAAGATCTTACTCTGCTTACAACAGTACAAACATGTCCAATTTAATCCAAATTCGCAGATATGAGGAAGGACCACAACAAAAGATTACATCATCTGTAATAGAAGAACGATTACAATTAATTCGTAATCGAGCTGCAAAAAGACAAGTACAAGAGACATCACCTGCACCTTCAGCAAAACGTGCCAAAAAGCAAGATCACCATCTTGATGATGGCCAACCTTCCAATCCTGATGCATCCAACAAACGTCGTAATCGAAAGCAGCCACCAATTTCGTCAACGGATACAAAAATGCCAGCCCAGCAGGCTGTAAAGAAGGAAAATGATCAAATTTTACATCAACTTGCAGAGAATAACGATGGAACCCGATCGATACATCAAAACGAGGAACATGATACGAATCATGATGATCCCCTTAGCAGTCAAGATCAGGATACATCTCCAGTCGATCAGCCGCAACAAAGTGATTACATAATCTTGGGTAAAAAGACATCCAACAATACTACTCAATCTACACCTCTTTCCCCCAATTTTCCCCAATGGATAGCTAAACCGAACTATATCAATTCTCATGATAAAATTAAAATTGACCAAGTGTCTTATTTACAAAAGTTTATTCTTAAAAAGTTAAAGAAACAAGGAATGTCTCATCTCTTTCCAGGTTTGCCTTTTCGATGATTAATGCATAAAGTAATCGCTAAATTCACTTATGTATGGACTACATTTATATTGTGTCAACATAGAGTAGTCCAAGTTGCATAATAATCTGATCAATTTCAATATGGCGTAATTTGCATTATGTTTATTTCATTTCACCTACGATTACAGTGCAATCTACAATTATTCCTACAATCTTGAAAGATTACCAGCATTTTGGCTTATGTACACCTTTACCTGTACATGACATATGCGTATCTGCACCTACTGGCAGTGGTAAAACCTTAGTTTATGTACTACCCATTATTCAGGTAATTTGTATTTCCATTAATTTTCCAATGTACTGAAATGCAGTATACGAGTACTTACAGTGCTCTAATATTAATTCTTAGTATGTGCGTTATATAATTAATTTCATATTGAGATTATTAGGCCATCATTAAGATAATAATCCAACTAGAAACCTATACTCTACTTTACTTAAAAATTTCTTACTCTTGCTGTTTTAGTATTAAAATTTTCATCTTCAGCTACCATTATGCTCTTCTGCAGGTTCTTATGCGACGAAGTGTCATGCTACTTCGAGCGCTAATTTTAGTACCAACAGCAGATTTGGCGTATCAAGTCAAGAAAGTATTCGAACAGTTTAACGAAGGTAGCGGGCTAAAGGTATTTCTTTGAGTTAACTGACTTTATTATTTTAACCTCTTGTTGCTTGCTTATTTTTTAACCTGTTACACGGAATGATTTATTTAATGGTTGATATCGATATATCTATTCGTTGGACCAACATCCATTGTTGTACTATTAGTCTACGATTGATTCTTCGTACTGCTCTGATAATACTCCTTTAATCAACAGATCGCAACTGCTATTGGCCAACGAAATTTTAAGATTGAACAAGGAGAATTGATTGATGCTCTTGGGTAATACTGAATTGATAGGTTTCGAAATCTTCTCTTATTATCATGTTTAAATTACATTTTATCCATGATTTTCATAGAGGTCGTAGCAACGTTGATATCCTAATAGCAACGCCTGGAAGGCTAATCGATCACATTAATATGACCAAACATTTTACGTTGGAACATTTGCGCTTCTTGGTACATTTATTGTTTTGTTGTTGTTAATCTTCATTTGATTGCTTTACCTTCTTGACAAAAGCTGAAAATTGCATTTGTAAATACTATTCTTCTAGTAATTGTATTTAACGGACTATTTTTAGGTCCTTGATGAAGCTGACAAGCTTTTGATATCTTCACATCATCAACTAATTATGTCAGCATTAAAAGCTTGTTACAAAGCAGAACAAAGTCAAATTATTCCTCCTAATAAGTATGCTTGCAAAATAGATTTCTTTTAGTTATCGATGTACATATACTTTTTACTCTATTTATTTATTTCGCTATTCTTAACATGGAAATTAGATTTATTCTACACACTACACCTCGAGATCCTCCGATACCATCGATTGTGTCCAAGTTAGTCATTCTCTGAATTTTAGCTATAATCTATTTTTAATTTCATTTTTTGCGATAGCCGCTGAAATAAGTGCTGTTTGCGTAATGCTAACGATCTGTTTAAATATTCACATTGGTCTATGCCGAAATTGTGCTTTCTCGAAACAGATATTGCAACAATAAACTCCCGGTAAGTCATTTGATGTGATCATGTTTGCTGGGCTTAATTTCTAACCGGCGTATAATGTCTTGTTTTTGTAGCTTCAGAAATTATTATTTTCCGCTACTCTAACTTATGATCCCGAAAAGCTTGCTCCGTTAGAGCTATTCTCTCCATTACTTTATCAAATATCCGATCAAAAATCGAACTTATCCACAAATGAAATAGACTATTATGTAACCCCAGCTGAACTAACTGTTAGTATTCTAAAGTTTTAGTATGAATTTATTTCAATTTATTGACGTTTACCAAGTGAAATATATTGTTGACTATTTATCTTTTAGGAGTATTACATAATTTGCGAACCTGGGGAGAAGCCTCTTACAATTATTCATTTCATGCAAGCACTAAAACATCTAAGAGTTCTATGCTTTACAAACTCCAAAGAATCTACAAAGCGGTAAACTACTATTAACATAATTAAAAGTTCACCCTTTCAGTTCCACTTATTGAAATAGTACGCCTTTCGTAAATATTTCTAACGCCACCTACGTTAACGATTATGATTATTAATAGATTGTCACTACTGTTATCTATATTTGGTGATATTCGCGTTGCTACTTTGTCGTCCGAGGTCCCACGAAAAGATCGAAAACGAATCATTAAACAATTTTCGTCAGGGGAAATCGATCTGTAAGTAGAACATTTTTAATTCTTGGCTTATAAATAGAATGTAACATTTTACTCGAAAGAAATACAATATTATGAAAGTAACAATTTTATTATCTTTAAAACTACGAATAGTTTAATATGTTCCGACACTGTGGCGCGTGGTATCGATATTGAAAAAGTAACACAATTCATTCAATATTAGGCCTACAGCATGATTATGACTTATTGATATATTTACTATGATAATGGTCGCTTTTCGAATGTGCATAAAAGAACTTATCATCCTCGTTCAAATTGATTGATTTTTCTTTAGGTGGAATATATCATAAATTATGATGTTCCAAATCATATCAATACTTACATTCATAGAGTGGGGCGAACTGCACGCGCAGGTCAAAGTGGTACTGCATATACTTTGCTTCATAAACAAGAGGTGCTACATTTATAGACTATATAACCGTAATTAATTTATAAATAAAAGTTGATTGTTGACGGCAATCTCATGTTACTGTACTTACTGTTTTTAATTTAAATTTCGATCTCGTTAGGCAAAATTTTTTAAAACGATGCTAGGGAAAAAGCGTGCCGATGTCAAAAAATTTAAAGTTAATTGTACACAGTTTAACGACTATATAGATAAATATCAGGTAGGAAAAAGCAATGCAAAGTTATAAGTTCGTGTTATCAATCATTTTGACGCTCATCCTTTCAATAAAGATTGTTATTGATATAGTTATTTTGCTACTTTATTATAGCAATCCCTTGAAAAGTTAGAAGCTACAATTACGGTAAGATTTTATTTGCCTATATAGAACGATGGTTTCATTAAACTACTCATGTATTGGTGATATAATGATTAATGAAAATAAACTACCAGAAAGGATTAGTAGTTCAAAGTAAAACATATTTATACTTTATGCCTGATAAACTACAATGATTGACACAGGAAGCCAATAATAATAAGAAGCGTTCTCTAGGACCTTTTCGAAAGGATACGGCTGAAAAAGACAAAGATACCTAAACGTAGCCTAACGTTGATTTGTTTCTAATTGTGCACTATACTTATGTTGATTACGTGGCATGACCATTTTGAATTCAAAATCTAGTAATTAAATTATGTGTTGTATGTAATGTACAGTACATGTGATTTTAGTAAACAAACGAAAATTTTGTATTATGAATTAATTAATGTGGATGGCTGATTATCCTGCATCTTTTTTATGTATACGATTACGATGTACATTAACTTGTCAGTAAACGCGTTGACGCAACGCCTGGGAGGTACATACCATCTAAATTCAAGTGTAATTAGCATCAATATATCATGCACGTATTTAGTCTATTTAAAGATCTAGGATATATTTAAGGATATTGTGATGGCGTGCTATATCCTATAGATTATGCCCTCTTCTTCAGTATGTAGACAACGATCAGTAGAACCAGCATAAAAGCTACCAATATGCCATTTATTATAGTACTTTACAAAATGTAAATTTTTAATTCGATTGATGAATATCATCGATAATCCGTTATCATGATACGTAAGAAATTATATTAATAGGTTTAGCGTTAGTAGTATATTTCATTTTAGGGATCCGCTGATTCCATTTTAGTTTGCTATATTAGCATCATTGATTTATTTTTCTAACAATCATTTACTATTGGCAATAGCACTGGAATAGAATTATCACTCCATGCATGCTAAAATTGCAGTATTGGTTAGGTAGACTGTTCAGTTTACCATCTCTTCATAGTAAGTGCGTGTATAGTGCTTTGATTCGTACAATATCTATGCAAATAATGTCTTTAGTACAGTAGGATACTCCTCAAGCTTATCTACTAAGATACCGTTCTATATAGCAGAAATGAGAATTAGTATGCATTTTAATAGTTGCAATTGGAAACTTGTAAGCTCAAAAAAATAATAATACACTTGTATAATAAACTTTGCATGCTTATGATAGTATCTGCGAAATTACAAACTACTAATTAAATGCTAATTGCATTAATTTTGATTGATTAGAATGAAAGTGAGAATAAGAAGTTCAATCTAATCTATACCGATCTCTGAGCCATTCTACGATAATTGGCTGTGATTATGAGCTCTATTAATGTGAATAAAAATGGAATGTAGATATAAGGTAACCGAGGAAGCGTTATTTAACCTACTTCACGATGGTTACTAATATCTTAGAGGATAGGCTGCTCACTAGGGGGCTCTATCAACTATGATAGAGTAATACTATCAGTTATGATAATACAATTTCTGTACTCCTTGTGCCTATTGCTTCGATCTGGAGATGGTGCCGATTACTGATACTGATCGTTGAGAAAACTTCAATAATAAATTAGCACATTTTAATTGAAGCATTGTTGCCCATCTTGGCACTCGTACAGTATCTATCGTGAACTATCGATTGCAGGTTATACGAGTACAATATACGCGTAACTTGGAATTATTTTGTGTCGAGTTACCGAATTGCAAAACGGATTTCCATTACCTCAATCACGGATCACTAGAATCACTAGAAGGAAACCTGGATATTACAGTGCAATAATTTATTTAACTGTAATAAGTATACAGTATATATATATATGTAATACCTAAGTCTACAGCAATCTTGATAACTCATAGTCATCACTAGAATCGCTAGAAGGAAACCTGGATATTACAGTGCGATAATTTATTTAACTGTAATAAGTATACAGTATATATATATATATATATAATACCTAAGTCTACAGCAATTTTGACACTCATAGTCATGACAATACAATCACAGTGTTTTGCCTATTAACGTTGCCAGAGACTGCTGGAAAGAAGAAGAGTAGCAATGATTATGCCGATCCAAACGGAAAGCTGAAAATCTTCAGCGATTAGCATGCACAGACACAATTATCCATTGTCTGACATCAGTCATGGACTCCAGACTGTACAGACTTCAATCTTAATATTCTTCCTAAGGATAGAAGAAAGCCCTATGGCATAGTAGATTCTATTCTATCCTTTATTCTGCAAGAAAGTCACGAGAAATACATGAGCGTTTTGTTTCCGGCGAGATCATGACTAACTGTTATTCTAGTGCCTAGGCTGTTTATTGAAATCCTTATTATCCTATTAACACCTCCATTTTCAATACTGTACACTATATCCCCTGCTACTGTATTGTACACTATCCTTGTATAGTATACGCCATACCTGCCGTCGCTAACCTATTGCCCACACCCATCGCTCAGTCTTGCCAAAAAAAAATTTCCGTTTGTTTGTATATTATTGTATAATTATTATATTATTTATTTATTTGTATACTTATATATATATACTAGTTTTCCTCTACTATACTGTACAGCACAAGTGTTAAGAATCTATTTCCTGCTCATACGGTACTATTATAGACTCGATATCGAGCTGATAGAAAGTGTGAATTTTTTGCACTTTTGTTGGAGGCTAACTCTTGTAATTGGAAATACTCAGTTCAAATCCCCTACTAGTCATTGCTAGTGTTGATTGTGTGGAGCTTTGAAGTGTATTTTAACCATATTGATCGCATCGACAGTAATATCAACGATCTATCACCATCCATAGACAATCATAATGATTACTTTAAGAAGAGGAGGAATGTTATTAGCTGTTATCATGGTGATGATGATAAGATGGCACGCTTTAGCTTGGCCCAGCGATTCTTTCCAAAGTAATGTCAAATATCAAACCAAATATTTCAAACAACGATTAGATCATTTTAGCCCAGCAGACGATAGAAAATTCCAGCAGAGGTATTTAATCTCACAAAAATATTGGAAAAAAGGCTCACCCATCTTCTTCTATACTGGCAACGAAGGGGATATTACCTGGTTTGCTAAAAACACGGGTTTTATGTGGGATATTGCTCCAGAATTTAACGCCATGCTGATATTTGTTGAGCATCGTTACTACGGAAAAACTTTGCCTTTCGGAAAGTATGTAAAGCTTTTTCACAAATCAAATAGCTCTAGTTTGCAATGTTCTCATGGATTGTACACATATACTGCCTGTTCAAATTTGACCGTTACCTGTTCACTTATACCTATAGCTATCGTTCCATTTCATAAAATGGTCTTACGGCTACAATAAGTTAAGCCTTAGTAGTTTATTTAGGTAAACGTAATCATGATTATTATACCTCTATCAATACTCTATCAACTAGTTATATGACAGACATCATTCGACAACTTTTAAGCCAGCAGTAGCATGATTGAAGAACTTTTACAGAAACTCCCTGTATCATTAAAGCCCATGTTCAGTAAACCATTCGGTATACAGTATCTACTAAATGATAGATGCACTTGTTTATTGCAACTAGACGTTAAACAGTAAACTCTTGACGTACACTAGTGAAACTATTTTATAAACCATCGTTGTAGTCAAGCTTAGCCACCTATAACCAGAGCACATGCTGATCTATCAATCCGAGATTACCACATACAATAGTTTATATACTGTAATGAACTATGAAAACTTTGTAATTTGCTGCCACCCGCACCGACATAATGATATATCTGTACCGTATGTAATTAATTTACAAGAGGCGGAAAAAAAATCATTATTATTCATTGAATTTTAATCATATTATTATAGTCACTGATATTATAAACCAACTTAACAGCAACGATAATTGTGTAATATCACCTTGTCCCTGTACGCATTTAGGGATTCCTTTAAGGATAAAGAACATCTAGCCTATCTCAGCTCGGAACAAGCACTTGCTGATTTCGCTCAATTTATCGTTGACTTCAAAGCGGAAACTCATGGTACCCAAAATAGTTCAGTAATAGCTTTTGGTGGCTCTTATGGAGGCATGCTAACTGCATGGCTAAGAATAAAATATCCCAATATTGTTGATGGTGCTATAGCCGCTTCAGCTCCAATTTGGCAATTAGAAGGGTTAACTCCTTGCGATCGATTCTCTAGCATAGTAACAAATACATTCAAATTAGCTTATCCAGAGTGTCCAAAGAATATCAGAAATTCCTGGAAGGTAATTAGAAAATTAGGATCAACCAAAAGTGGAAGACATACTCTCTCCACTACTTTAAAACTTTGTAACCCGTTAAAGAGTCCATCTGATGTAGACGCACTAGTTAATTGGCTATCAAGTATCTGGGTTAACCTTGCTGAAGGTAAGTGATAATTGCAGAGCTGCAGTGCGTACCAGAGATACTTACAATAATATACAATTTAATTCTATGATTGCAGTTACTGTATTTCCAGGCCATTCATATAATATCGATTATAGTCTTGGTATTATTTTACACTATTTGCAACATTATACATGGATTAAAGCTAGTTATCACGAAATCATTCGTAAATAAAATAAGATAAAATAGACATTAAAGTAACACTTGTCGATCGACATTATCCCGTAACAATATTGATAATGTATAGCACTGTACTACCAAAGAATCTGTGGAATTAAACATTCTATTCTTGTATTGCTAGTCGATTATCCTTACCCAGCTAATTTTCTGGAGCCATTACCTGCTAAACCAGTTAAGGCTGTTTGCGCTTCTCTACAAAAACCATTGGCTAACGACACTCTGTTAATACGAGGAATTGCTAAGGGTTTAAATGTTTATTTCAATCATACCGGTAATAGTAAATGTTTTAACACAGATCAGGATGCGACATCACACTTGGGTATAGCAGGATGGAATTTTCAGGTAATTTCATATTGACCATAATCAGCGTTCACGTTAGTTGCACAAAATTTGTCTACGTTACATTACTTCTGCTATCAATGTGTTATTATCAACTTACGAATTATAATTGTACTAGTGCAACTTGTTAAATAATCCTGAACTAAGAGTGTGAAAACTATTCTAGTCTTGCACAGAAATGGTTTTACCCGTGTGCATGGACGGAGTACATGATATGTTTGAACCTACACCATTTAACCTCACAGCTATGGCTGCTATCTGTAAAGAACAGTATGGTGTTAGAACAAGACCATTCTGGGCACAAACCTTGGTAATGTAAAGCTCGAATTGTAAATTATGTAATTTCCATGAATGTGCAGTATTACTAGCTAACGTCAACATGGAGATGTAAGTAAGCTGATACTATCATCATACTAACTTCATTTTATAAATATAGTACGGTGGCAAGAGAATTAAAGCTGCCAGCAACATCGTATTTAGTAATGGTAACCTAGATCCTTGGTCTGGTGGTGGTGTCTTAAAATCACTTTCTAAATCTCTAGTTGCCATTGTAATTGAAGGCGGTGCACATCATCTTGATCTTCGCCATGCAAATAAAGATGATCCTGCAACGGTCAAGCATGCCAGAAAAATTGAAAAAATGCACATAGCAAAATGGATCAAAGAAGCCAGTAACGAATAGCAATTTATTCATTAACTTAATCATGCATGTTCCATATTTTTCGGACTTGAAATAGATCTATTTCAAATGACATCAATAGTATTTTTTACCGTGATGTCGACAGCACTTTTTAAATACAAATAAAGAATAGATAATATATAGTACATAGGCGGTGAGACGCTTTACTACTGTATGTATACCATAGGTTACAAATATTATCATATGCTATAAGATGACAAACATAGGAATTAGGTGTATTTCGGTCATGCTACAGTTTTAATGTCGAGTTAAAAATCTATATACAAATGTTTAATTAAATAAAAGTTGGCGTTATATAAAATTTTTAAAGATTAATAAGTAAATAGTGTTATCTTGACTTTAGACACGTAATATTTCTAGACAGTTTGAATAGCAAATTGCAATCCAATCAGGTTGCGTTGACGACCATTGAATTTGGTTTATTTCGCCTTTTGCAGTATAAGCTAAGATAGGATCTTCAATAGCTCTGGGCATTTTCTGAATATCCCAAATTAGAGCTTGCTTATCATCAGCTAAATAGAATAGATCGAATGGATTAAGTTATAAAATTAACAGTCATCATCTAGATGAGATTCAATCTTACCAGCGGTACATATATGACATGAGGAATGGGGTGCCCATGCGATACCGTTTACTGAAGCTCGATGGTTACTTAAGCGTGCAACAGGCGTACATGGCACTCTAATATCAAGGATGATGACCTAGAATGTAAATTGATACAATGTGCATTAATACTCTGTCTTTAAAGGGTAACAACAGATAGACAGTTAAGAGCTGGATATAGAGACGTACATCGCAATTATCGAGAGCGAATGTCGCCAAATAATTGGCATCTTGTTTATTCCAGCATAACCTCAGTAATGCAGCATGCGCTTGATCTTCATAGATGATTGTTGAATGCTCCAAATGCCTACAATATCAGGTTTTTCAGTCAGTTTTAGTAAGAGTACATCGTCTAGGTCATGTCGTAGCTACCACGTATTCGATTAATTTGTTAGTAAAGACTACCTTAAATCGAACATCCGTACTGAGCCATCGGCGCCAACCGAGGCAAAAATTTCACGTCCACCAGATGCTCTACTAAATGCTATATCGTAAACCTTGTTTGAATAAATGTATTGGTCAGTTTTTTTCTAAATAGGATGGCTAGGTACTGTAATGTTTATCGATAGGAAGAAATTACCTCGTTATCATGTGCAATCAGCTGTGTTGCAATACGTCCTGAAACAGGTGTAGATCTACTAATTGCTCGACCAGTCTAACATATATATATATATATATATATATTACATAAAAAGGTTAGTAAAAGAAAATTGGCATGGCATTCCATCATTGACTATTAATGAGTACTACTGTGGTTGAATGGTTCAATCACGCTAACCATACTACAATCCATTTTGTGGCCTGTACCTCTATATTCCATATCGTACAAGTAGTATCAATACTTGACGTTCCGATGATATTTGGATCAATTTCATTCCAATCGAAGGAAGTCAACGGAGCGCAAAAATCGGAATTCATACTCTTTGTTCAAGAAACATCAAATATTGGTTAATAAAGTCAGTTAAAGTATCCAAATAAATAATTCGGATATTATTTAACTTACATTGTTTAATAAGCATTCTAATTTTGTTCCTTCATCGCCTACTCTCCACAATCTTAAATAATCACCAGATGTAGCCAAAAGATCTGGATATATCCCTTTCTTTAAATAGAAAATTGATTGAACATAGGTTAGAACAGGAATAATCCATGTTGTGCAACTATTTGATCTGTGAAATCAAGCTACGTAGTTTATTAGTATTCAATATCAGCGGAGATAAATTACCCCATCTGGAATCCACATTAATTTAGTGGTTGGATAAGGATGATCGAACGTTGATCTGACAACAAAATCAGCGTCATCATTGTCGAGAGATACAATTTGAACCTAATCAATGATAGTAAGCATCAAATTAGGAGAAAAAATGCAGTAATTGAAGTGTATTTGTAGTAGTTCAATTTGTCGATCGCTAGTGTTTATATCGATCGAGTTCCATTGTAGAAAGAAGTTGAAGAGTGATGATCAACAAGACACATCGAGTCAAGAACGATGAGCTATGTTGGATAAATTAAGGACAAAACTAGTTTTCATGATGAATTTTTATAGTTTAAGTGAAAGAAAAGTTTGTCGACACTGTGTGACTGAGTGCTGACTAAAAAGAAACAAATGGAATGAAAGAGCATCCCCAGCCATAGTTTTCCTTCTTGCCTATATTGTCTTGTTATTGTGTTGTGTCGGTAGTAGACTGCTATCGAGTGTCTTAAACATGTGATATCGTCTTAGTCTACTGTCATTGAAGCGGATGATGACGGCTGATCAATTGGATCGGTTGTTTTAGCCATGCATCAACAACATGTTTTATGGCATACCTTATTATTATATTCTTCAATAAAGCTACCAAAAGCTAGACGGAAACCTTTATCAGGACGAATGCTCCAATTCATGCTGTAAAGATTCCATGGAGCTTCGTATTTGTAGATTTCTTTCTTGCGACTTATCTCTGGCATCGACATTTTTTGGCTCCTAGATGTGAAAAGCAGATGACAGCAAGCGTCAAGCGGTTTCGTATGCAGTACAATGTAGCGCAGTACTGTACACTGTACACTGTAGTAGAGACTCACTCACGTGACATCATACAGTACAATGTACTGAGTGTATTATACTGTAGTGCAGTACGGTACACTGTACACTGTAGTAGAGACTCACCCACGTGATATCGTATAGTACAGTACTGTACAATGTACTGAGTACATTATACTGTAGCGTAGTACTGTACATTGTACACTGTAGTGGAGACTCACCCACGTGATATCGTACAGTACAGTACAGTACAGTGTACAGTGTATACTGTACTCCATACTGTACTGTATGCTAATGGCAGCATGGCTTTCGTTTACTAATTAAGTCCAAGGACGACTTGTGTGTTAGTTTAATGCATGCACAATTGTACAAGTATGTTCAATTCGCAACTATTTCAACTGGTATTTTGCTCGGTTGAGTGGTACATTCTTTCAATAAACAGCACAATTTTGTATTTTCAAACCTACTGTACGTGTTTCATTATACACTAGTGCAAACTCCCGTCGCTTTGCTGACGGTTTACGATAATGTGCTCATTTAACAGATAGTATTACCATTTGATAGACCTGTCATTTATATATCATTATAATTGATCGCAAATGCATGCTTTTAATATGTATATGAGACCTATCTGTTTAGGAAGGTTCACAACCATTGGTCTTTTTGAAGCGTTTTACTTATGCTTGATTACTATTTAAATCCATATATATATCGAAGAAATCACACTGTACGGTCGTACATGACACACTGCACAATGTACAGTAGTGTGGTAGAACCCGCCACTTTCTTTTACAAAAGTTCTCCATCTTAGTCATACTGACTCATACAAAAGAAGTACAATATGATACCATTTCAACATCATTTAACATTCTCATCGCACGCTTTACTGTACAGTGTACACTAGGCCCAGCCATAATAACCCCGATGACTCCGATACTCAGCGTAAAGAGCTTAAACGATGATACATTATTCTAGTTGTATCAAGAAGAAAATCACTTCATTTGTTTATCAAGTTAATTAATTCCATTTTGGCCCTCTAAAGTTGCCTTCCAAACGGTTCCATACAGTACTGTAGATCGATACTACTGTAGTACAGTACAGTATGAGTGCACAGTGTACAATATACTGTAACAACTCAATACGACTAACGCATGCGCACGATAGACTGAATTCAGTACAGTCGTCGAGTATTATCATCACGGTTGATCAACCACGTGATGTCAAGCGGACCTACCAGCGACTTCTTCAACGCAGACTCAGTCTCATTCATGTCATTCATTGGCTGCTTTCAAATTTTGTTGCACAACAAAAAATGGGAAAGAAATCCTAGTGGCTAATGAATGACGCCGATGGTCTATTCCTTATTAATAAACAGTTTTACCTACTGCAATTTGCATTCCTAGTAAAACTATCTATCATCATCAGCAAGTACAAGAAGTCAACGTATAATCAATAGATGTTTTAGGAACAAGATTGCGTGAAAGCAGTCATTGGTAAGAATTAGAAAGTAAATCGACCTTCATCCACTCCGCCGATGGACACCATGTCTTCATTGCAGTGCTCCTATAATCCTTTCGAGCCTTGGTGCAATAATAACCGTATCAATTTTCCAGATTTTAGCCCATCTTTGATGAAAAAATTATCCACACCAAACAAGCCAAAGGTTTGTCCGAATGTTAATGCGTCCTTCAACGATAAATGCCGCAGAACTGTCAACTGTCTCCAATAATAATAATAATAACACTCGCAGTTTGGATTCATTTATTCTCTTCCATCAATAGTGGATTTGATTTAATGTGTATTCATTTTTTTTTTTTTTGGATAGACTAAAACATTTCGATGGAGTATTGATCAAATTGCAGTAATGGTAAGTCCACTGCAAATAGGATGATCGTATAATCAATCTTGATTCTTTCCATCTACATAATATGTGAAAGCGTGACAGTAATCAAAAATTTTAAATGGTATATAGAATCCCGCAGATATTGATGAGCAAACAGACCAAGATTCAACAGTTTTGTAAGTAGATAAGAATAATTGATAGGCGTCACAGAGTACTGTTGATAGAAATCATTAATTTTGCTCTTCTCTTCCAGATTGTCTAAAGAACAAGAAGAAGAATCCCAAAATGCGATAGAAAGTGTAAGAAAATGAATAAAAAAAATTAGATACAACCATCTGCCATTTTTCAATCATCTTTCATGCTATAATTGAAAACTTTTCAAGTATATGATTGCGATTAAAAGAAATCGTAACATAGTTAAAATGCCAATACACTTCTAGCCAGTCTAATCACTGTTGAATTTATTTTATAGTTTTTTAGTCAAAATCTAATTGCTCCGTCACCTTGGGTAAACAAAGAATCAAGTAAGGATTGTGCTTTAAATGAAAGCTTCCATTTCTTATTGACAGTAATCTTCGTGACTGTCACTATTGAATATAAAATACGAACTTAGAGCTAAAATGTTATAGAGGCTGCAGTACTGTATGGTGTTCAATGTTTGTCATTCTAGCTGACAGTTTTCGACGATACAATAAATACTTTTTCTTGAATAATATGAGTCTTAAAAGTAATCATAGCCAACATGAATCATTCAGTAGTGTTAACAATATTGCCACGTTATCCAATTTCTTTAGAGAATTCACATACTAAGAGCCAAAGTTCAGCAAAATCGCCTTTTATGCCGGTTAATTCTACAGCATTGTTTGTTACGCCTGAGAGTGAGTATTGCATTATAGGACATGAGGAAAATCCTCTTGCTAATAATAAGATCATGTTATATTTCTTAATTAGAGCAAAAATAAAGACTGTATCTTCATTTGCACACATAGGTTGTCAAAATTCCACTAGCCAGAAAGCTTATAAAGATATATTATTGTCATCACTACGTAAGAAGTTATTTCTTCAAGGAAATGCTACTAGTATGTGTCAATATCAAAATTCCTTCACTAAATCACCATTAGTAGGGTGTGAGAGGATGAGTCTTAATACTAGCTGTCGTAGTGAGAGGTATGAACTAAGTCAGCCAGTAAATTGCTCTTCTAAACCATATTAATGACGGACAATGGTATAATAAACGTTTTTCTACCTTATGCTAGTATTGATAATAGTACTATCGGTCCCATGTCTTTGGGTGAATTGGCATTATCTTCTCAGGTAAGTTTTTTATTTAACTCTACCTCTACTAAATGTGTGTACACATAGTAGTCCCAATGTTAGCACGAATAAGTTGTAAATTTTATGTCGATTTTCTCTTTCAAAGGAATCAAGCTATACATCAGACTGCAGTCAATTCTCTTCAACTCCAGCTCGATCATCAATGATAAAAGCGGAAATGCTTTGTATTGATATATCTCCTATTCCAAGTAATAGCCCATATTTGCAAGGCGAATTAAAGTCTCGCGATACTGGCCATATAATGGACGCATCTGTCAGGAAACTATCGTTTGATGATGTACTAGAATAAAGTAAAATACTTTCAAATTGATGATACATCATTTGATGAAGAGAATTGACGTCTCACTTTCTTATTGGAACACATTCTAATCTAAAATTAATTGGACAAAGAGCGTCAATCAACACTAATTCGCCAAAATATTTATACTTGTTGGGTGATCAATGAGATACTATAACCTTGACTCCATTCTTACTATTCTGTATTATATATTTAGTTATATACACCATTGATTGAGCTCAATTTTTTATTTTTCATTACTTCTGATGCACATGGTATACGTTGAAATTATCGCTTCTTTGCTAAATGATTGTTATTGGGTTTAATGTATAGTATAATTATAATATTTCGGCTTGCAACTATCTAATCCAAATTAGCAACGATTTACGTACTGTATAGTGATTGTAATATAAATATAAAGGGGTATATAGCATATTTTAAGGTGATGTAGCTTCTATGACTTAATGTAGTAACTATCTATTTTTGAAATGACAAAGTAAAATATTTTACAGTAAATTGGTTATGTCCTTGGGTTCTCTTAATCTATATGGATTATCAAGTTGTTATCTAGTAATATCATTAGTATAAAATCTAACTATAAAAACAAGCCCAAAAGGTAATTTATCATAAAGCTGATAATAAAAATTCTAACACAATTATTTTAATTCAAATAACAAGGAATACAGAGTCTTATTCATAAATGCCTATGATGAGAGCAATGGACCTTAGGAAGATGAAAATGTTTTTGCTACATTAATTAGTATAAGCCGATATACGTAAAGAAGAAAGCAATCATTAATATAATACCCGTACGCGTACATTATAAATCCGTAGTGATAGTAAATAAATCCCATCCTAAAGCTTTAAATAATCTAGTAAACTCTATTAATATACGACCAAATAAGTAATTTACAGTATACAATGGTCATGCTGATACTATCAATTTGTTGAAAGAATGTACGTCATTTCTTTAAAAATGCTGCTGCAAAACTTGTAATTTACTCTTCCCGGCCTTCAAAGAGAACTTGGGTCAAATAACGATTAATAAATATCCGATTGGGATCAAGTTCATCGCGGATTTTGCAAAACTTATCATATTGAGGATACATCTGTGACAATTCTTTATACGTCAGACTATGCGCCTAATAAACGTAGCTTCAATTAGTGTTATTGCATTACATAACTTAAGATAATGTAGTATAACCGAATTTTTAAATTCTTTAATATCTAATCGTTTAAATAAAAAAGCTAAGCAGCGTTTAAATATGCGGCGTGTACGTATTACTGTATATTACTTATGCCCAACCTTAGCCCAGTGGGGTTTTCCTTTAGCAGCAAGCATTATTTCTTCGTATGCCTTCCAATAGCGGTCATGAGGAATGAATTTTCCATAAGGTCTTTTTGAGAAGATTGAGTATTTTAAAACAAGAGTAACTTTAAATAGACGCTATTACAATAAAGATATCGTTCTTTACAGACTCTTTACTATACCTATACATAACGATGTTGATGTGGCATGTATCACGTTCATAATTTTGGCTAAGGTAAACATCATCTCTTTTAACAAATCGTACTTCAACTAACGTGAAATTAAAAAATTAAAATTTTAATTAAAATAATGCTCTGTAATACTCTCCATATTCAATGTAATTACAACTATCCATTACCAGGGTAATGAGCATAAAAGTTATTTGTGTTCAGCCAATCTCGCAACTGCCTTAGCACTATGCCAGTGTTTTCCCTGTAATTTCCATATAATAATAAAAAATAAATAACCCTTTAATCTGTAACTTACACGAAATACTAACGTTAACACACTAAAGTATATATATTTCTAACATGTAACTAAAAACTTTATCACATAGCACTAAAGGAATTTTAATTATGTCTTGGTTGTAATTTTTGGTTATAATAGTTATCAAATACGGCTAAATGTTAATAATTATATAATGATTACCTAGGTATGGCCCATTCCGTGACGTATTGCTTAAACAAGCATTCAAAGTTGAATACCTAGAACGCATTAACAATATATACAAGCCCCTAATTAGTATGGTTATTACAGTTGCGAACAATCTTAAAGTGAAAGGTAGTTACATTAAAAAGTTTTGCTATTAAAATCGTGAAATATTACTGCAGCCTTAACCTTATAGCTATCATCGACACGATACTTTGGTTTACGGAACAACAATCCAAAGAACGTTCTATTTATCCATGGGATAAGACTATCAAAGTAGGAGCTACAATCACAGGAGATTGAATAAAACAAATTCAGGCTTGCGTCTCTATAAAGTCATCCGTTAAGTCAGTACGATATAAATAAAAATATATAAATATATATATTTATATATATCAAATATAAGTTGTAACTAATATAATTATCATAAATTTACATATAGTCTCCTTCAATGATTTTAATGATTTACCTCAACCAGTACAAGAACTGAAGAGAATGATAACCTACAATGCTATCCCAAAACCAATTGTAACTATCGACTTTGGGCTAGGTAAATTAAAGAGAAAGTAACGACAGTAGTGAATTTAGTATTTGTTACTATTAATGGGATATAATAAAATTGTAATAATCTGCTTAACTATCAGATTGATCACGAACTACACTCTAACTCGTGTTGATACAAAACTATTACATTACCTTGGTGATTCTGTTACATTTCCATACAACTGCATCATTAGTATGTGGAAACCAACCAAAACGAAAGTGTTCGCATGAGCGTACTTCATTTTCCAAATTATCTAATACCTGTAATAGTAACTGGTGGTCAATACATAGTATTACTTCTGAAAGATAATGAATTATATCACTTCCGAATACCTCGTCAAGAGTACAGGAAGATTGTTGCTGCTCTAATTTGAAACTCTTTTCACACTGTAATTTGATTGAAACAACAACACCAAGTGCACCAAGATTGCATAAAGCACACAAAAAAATTTCCTTGTTTTGATGTCGAGAACATACCATGAGCTCCCCATTGGCTAGCAATAATTCAATCTCTAAGACCTAGTATGAAACAGTATAAAACTATGAATTGCAATGTCAATTTCGTGACATATGTACAGTACATTGTAAAGTACAGTAATTTCTATTCTATATCCATGCAATCCTACATTGGTAGCAAGCATGCCAAAGTCGACACCTGTTGCGTGAGTACCAGTAGCAATTGCTCCCGATAGAGTGATATCGGATACCGAACCGATGCTATTCAAATAGGAAAAAAATATCACTAAACAAGACTTTTACAATAAAAGCTAATTAAGCAATTCTGAGACATTGCTAAGACATCCTAATAATGTTACAGAAAAAAGAGAATTATCTAACGAATAAATAAATCAACAAGAGAGGTCTTTAGAACAATCTTCTATAAATAATTTCTTCTCAAACTCTATTTTCCAAACTAGAATTGCTTTTTATAGGCCTCGTAGAGTTGCTTATAATGTCAAAAACAACTTAATAACTATCGATCCATTGTATTCTGAAATAACCTTAACAATCTACGGTAGCCATCACCAATTAATATAATTTATCATACAGCGTTTAAATAGCATATATTTTTAGATCTCCTACAAGTGCTTCAGCCTTAACTGAATCATTACATAAAACATATCTACCATCCAATGTTAACTACCTACTGTACATTACTGTAAATGCTAATTAAGCAATTACAAAAATTTCGTGAGGATAATAGATGCATCTTACTTATACTAGCTACAAATGATTAATGAAAGCGACCCATATCTATAAGCTTACAAGTTACCGATTAATTACAAGATACGAATTCAAATGTCTAAGCGCAGTTAGTTTTATTTGTTAATTACAAATTTACAGATACTAACTTGCTAATAGCAAGGCCATACTCTTCTAGGACTTTATGTAGCCGCTCAATCTTGACACCACCTTGTACTTTTATTTGATTACGATCCACATCAACCTATAAGCCAAACAAAAGTTGACCAATAGATAATAAATAGGAATTTTTCACAGTATCTTAAAATATCATGCCTAAACAATGATTCTACTAATGGCTTACTTCAAGAATACCGGATAATTTTTCCATACTGATCATGTAATCCGACGTGCACGTAATGTCCGATGGAGAATGGCCGCAGCCGACTACTCTAACGACTTTCTTATGAATTGTAGCCAACTTGATAACCTAATATTTCACAGAAAATAGTATGATTTTAGAGATTTCATTCGATCTGTAAATCTTCTAATAACTGTTCATGATATTCAAAAATTGAAGACTATTTTGTATCCTAATAAGTTATTAGCTATACAACTATAGTAGCCATGCCTTAGCTAATAGTATGGTATAACTACAGCGTACATTGAAGTCGAAAATGTTAAACTAGGGCGGCAACCTTCTATAGTAAATACACGTTAATCTGTCGATTTAATCAATCTCTAAGACCAAAATCCTATTATTATTCTAAAAGAGATTATGATTTTACAATAGCTTATGTGCTGTGTGTTGTACTATGACTTATTGATTTTAAATCTGCCGGCATGGGTGCAAGAACTTATATATTGAGGTTGCACAACGAATTGAATGATACGACAATGTTGTTAAATATTAATAAACTGCTCGCTAAGACTATCATACTGTAGTATCGGTGATTGATATGCGTCTCTTGACACAGTATTTGCTATTCGTATAGGTATACAAGTCACGCTCTACATTTTGAGTCGATATCTCGTAGCTTAAAAATTTCAAAGTCGACATTTCAAATCATTCATGGTAAAGGATAAGTAATGGAACTAGTGTACTGTACATTGTAACTGTTGTCGTTCCATCTACCATAAGGGCTAAATTCTGTTTATACAAATATTAAAATCTGCTGGGTAATCATTATTTCTTTATTATTATTCATCTTACATCTCTTAATTGATCGATACTTTCAGGAATAAAATATAGCTCTGGCTGGCACTGATAAGTTTTAGCCCAGTTGCTGAAAATTTTGCCTCGTAAGGCTGTACAGGATATCTATAGACAATTTTGAATGATAACAACAATGATAAATTTTGGGTTGGAAAATTATTTAACATTGGATATCAGTAGAAGAATATTTATGAAAGAGATAACAAAGTGTATACAAATTTGCCGAAGATTTTGCGTGGTGTAAGCAATTTTAAGTGATAACAATAATGATGGACTTTGGTTGGAAAATTATTTAACCTTAATACTAGATATCGATACAGTAGAAGAATGTTTATGTAAGAGGTATACGAGTGTTTAGAAATTTGCTGCAAATTTTGCCCTATACAGTACAGTATAACTAATTTTAAATGATAACAATGATGGATTTTGGTTGGAAAATTATTCAACATTGGATATCAGTAGAAGATTATTGATGTAAAAGGTAAATATAGTATTTCGAAATTTACTGAAAATATTTGCCTTGTATAGCCAATTTTAAATGATAACGATGACGGATTTTAATTGGAGAATTATTCAACAATGGATATCAGTACAGTACTGTAGTGTCAATTCTAAAATCCAATTTCAATAGCTTAAACTACTGTAGAGCTCCACAGTGTCGATGATTGAATAGTTGTAGCTGATACTACACCATAAAGGGAAGATCATATCTATAATATCGTTCTTGACCGCTAGAGATTCCAGTTTTGTGGTAATATTCTACCGCATTGCATACGATGTTCATCTTTCATTCTTTTCGTCTTTACTACGCGACTTTACTCATAGACTGTAGACGTATGCTGTACGCCAATACTGTATTGGAAAGTAGTCAATTAAGTCAAAGAGTAATAAAGCATCGATGGCATCAAAAGATCCAATCCACTAATGCAAATAGAGATTGCACTGGCTAGCAGGGAATCCTGCCATATACGCATACAGTATTGTGGTTACTCGTATGAGGAACATGGTAGATCTACTCTTGACTTTGTTATTCAACAACATGCAAATATCGTTGGATTGGCGTTCAGGAGAGAAATCATTATTCTTACAGATCAGCTTATAGCTAAAATAGAAGCTGAATGAATACAGATCATGCAATATTAACAAACCTTTAACGCCATAACGTGAATTCCCTTTAATCCTGATGGAATCGTCGACGTACAGTAAAGACGGAAAGAGGAGAGCTGCAACTGGAAACGCAAGAGCTTGAACCTTAATAAGGCAGTGGACGGATGGACCGTTATTACAATTGACACATGCGCATTTTATCGAAAATGAGGTTCCGGTAATCTGTCCAACTTCCTTCCGAGAGTTTGCAACTTGAAAGTTGAAACGCAAGAGCTTGAACCTTAAGGCAGTGGACGGATGGACTGTTGTTACGATTAACACATGCGCATTTTACAGAAAATGAAGTTCAAGCAATCCGTCCAACTTCCTTCCTACTTCATTCACCCGAAAATCCGAAATCCCAAGTGGATTTATACTGTATACGTGAAACTCTCTAGTGAGCTTCTGTTACTAAACTAAGCAATATTGCATTGAATCCTATTCTATTTTGCTCAGTTCTGTTTAATTACAGTTGTATAACGTCATGAATGCTCTTGAATTCATAGTCGTGATCATAGAATACTCACACAAGCGATCTACAATACAACACTATCATGATTTTCGGCATTTTCATAATGTCTGCTTTGCTAGAAAAATGTCCGTCTGTCCACACCAACGGTAACTGTGATGAGAGGCCGCTTTTTTTGGCCTGGTCATTTTAAGTGTAATCCTAGTAGCCGCCAAGTTGGTCGACCGCGATACAATATACTGTACGATTCTAGTCATTCGGTAGAGTAAAATGACCAGTAATATAATACTGTAAAGTTGGTCGTCCCATTCCCAGAGTGTGCTTGCACCACATAGGCGCGAGTATTTTACTGATGCGCAAAACACGCTGTTCAATGTACAGTATAAGCAGCCACTGATAACGTAAAACAAGTAGAAACGAACAGTAACCTGTACTTCCATGATGATAGAGCCACTATGAACGACTAGAGACTTTATAACCTCTTTTAAAAATATCCATTACCTTTTAAAAATATATATACTACTACATGTCTACATGTAGTACTATTGGCCGGGGGGGGGGTTAAGAACGATGAGTATGGGACTCCCGGTAGTAGTCCATGATAGAGTGCTCCATGATAGAGTGCTCCAGTGGACGCTGGGATTGATTGGCTGAGAGTCGAACAACATACTGTATGCGGGACACTATCGTCCGCCATACTGCGCCTGAGCCTCTTGTCACTCGCCTCGGCTGCAACACACCATCGACCGGCGTCGAGTTACACATGTCAGTCAGCACAATACGTTCACCCCCAAACTCGTTTGACTCAAGTAAAGTGAAGCGTGCTTTGCTGAGTTTGCGCAGAGCAAACTTCTCACCGCTACTCCACCAATGTCCGATATCCTGATTTGACATGAAATTAAAATGGACAGTGGACAGGAGAATTCTCAACCGTTGGTTTCCAATGAAAAGAGCAAGCAATCAACAACCGAAATAGAAGAAACACCCATTGAGCAAAGTACAACACAATCCATTAGTGATGACGATATCATCAATACATTAAGCGCTGAATTATTCCAAGGATGGAAACTAGTCAATGATCTCCTTTCCAATCAATTTGCAAGTATGACATGGCCTTTTCGTGAACCTGTTGATACTGAGAAATTAGGACTATGGGATTACTATGATCGAATTAAACAACCAATGTGTTTAGTATGGAGTAAGTGGATGCATATCAACTTGTTTTGTTTGTCAACTGATTGCAAATTGATTGATCTATGTTAGCAAGGAAGAAAAATGACTGGATAGCATCCATTAGTCGAAGACAACTGTTTACTCATAACAGTCATAGTACTGTATATCGTTTTTTCCTTTGTTATTCATTGATTCATTTCAATTTCAACTACCATGCTATACACCAATCATCATCGTGATGAACATCAAGAGAATATAGGGATAGTGTCATTGCTATACTTGTCCATTAGAATAATGATGTTCTATGCCAATTTTCAACTTTATTGACTAATCGCTTAAGTACAAAGTGAGTAGTTTTCTCTCTTTATTACGACACGCTATTTTGCAATCTTGCTTGCCGGTCAGTGAGAAAGAAGAGACACTGACAAGATTTGCATGTCTTACCGGCGTTACGCTTTATCTATCATTTTAGTCGTGTCTTTTTCTCCGTATAAATCCTTTTAAAATGGCTTCATTGAAATCAATACAAGTGTTTAGTATAACTTAATTCGATAAAATAATGGTTAAAAGAAGAAAAAGTATTTTCAATCCAAAAAAATGAATTTACATTCTTTCAATTATTTCTCGCAGTCAAGAAGAAATTCTATGATTCTTCCTACACAACCATCAACGAAGTCCTCAGTGATATTCGTCTAATGATTGAAAATTGCTATCGGTATAATGGCTCCAAACATTGGATATCGAAATTGGGCCAGAAATTGGAAAAGACCATAGAGCAGAAAATTAATCTGTTTCCAAAGTAAGTTACATCCTAATCGTTCTACCACTCCAGTAGAAATCACTAAGATTATACATAGCGATATGTTTATGGCATTCATGTGTTATAGACACCTACCTGTAACTACTGCTAGGTTCCACATTTAAACCAAGCTAAAAATGAGAGCAGCTTATGGATATTACTGTCGTTTGCATACCAGCGATACATAGCTACCATTCCAATAAATCTTCATACTTGTTAGCTCAAAAGTTAACTTAACTTAGTGCATTCTAGACTTAAATGTAGTTGATATCCCTGTCTTAAATCATTTGTGTTTTATTACGTGTGATCAGTTTTTCAAATGTATTCATTGCAAAGTCCATGTCTAATGCCTATTTGTACTAAGTAAGTTGAAATATTGATGCAGATCGCTTCGTGATAAACTAAGAGGTAATTCAAACGATGGAGAAGATAACGCCAATGTAACCTGTAAGTAGCTGCAATGCCTGGTATTTTAATCGTCATAAATAATACATTGTAAGACATAGAAGCCATACAATACTGTATTGAGCGTATTAATTAAACTGTAATATTGTATGAGAGATAGATAGATATAGATTGATTAATCAAGTAATTAAAAAGTGTCATAAACCTATCTCTATTGATTCGATTAGCATCAAGACGTAGATGCAATCGCAGCTCAGGTACTTTCGATTTTGCAACATCCATTGTTGCTAAAGTAAAATTGGAAGAAGAAGAAGAAGAAAAAATTAAACGAAAGCAAAAACAACAAGAAGCTAGAGAAGCCAGTTTAGCTATGCTGGAAGAAATTAATAATTGGCAAAAAGAGTACGCCCCATTAGACTCTGTGAAAGAAATCCGATCCTACTGGCAGGTAATATCGACACTAGATACGATCCTTTTTGATTGTTAGTAATCCATCAATCACTATAAAAAATCTGTTCAATGATGACTTGAACAATGCTGTTGTCTTTCACCTATTAAATAATAATAACAATGATTCATGTACTTGTATAATTAGGTACCAGCCATAGCTCAACTATTCTTCCTTTGCCAAGATTCGTTGAATTTGCGAAATGTATGCTTAGAAGAATTAGAACTAGGATTAATTATGCCGCACCGAAGCTATCTAATGGCTCGCATATTCTCATCTCTACTCTTGGATCCCAAGCCCCGGCAATAGTAAGCATACTGCAATTATCACAAAATTGTCAAATTCTATCTTTTGCGTATCCAATGTAAAATAGCTTCATATTTCAGTTGTCATTTCTATATAACGTAGTAAATTTATTAAATCCATCACGACGTTACAATAACTGTTAAAACGATGTAGATCTGTATTGAACTAGTGGTTACATTTTTGTCGTTAGAGAATTAAATTGTATAATCTTATTTCTGTACTACTAAAGTCTAGATGATAAAAAAGCCATGCCGTACAATGTTTGGGATCATAAGCTAAAAAATGTATTAAAATTATGGTATGAAACAAAGGATGAATTAAACGAGGAAATGGTATGAAGATAAGCATAATAAATAGTCTAGATAATTTGCATTAAATATAAATAACAAAATCGGATCGTCATGCGTGCTATTGTTGCCATGATAATGTTACTCTTATGTGTAGTAGTTTAGTAACGACGTAAAAGTACGTTGTAACGATGTGATCAAAGAAAGTGATAAACAAACTACCGTAAATCACTTTAAACTTTTGATAATATTAACCATTATTTATTTAACATAAATAGGTTCTAGATAAGTTCGGATTAGCCTCTGATCTCTTTGAAGTTTTAGGTAGTGTATATGATTTAAAAATATAATTTATTTTAATATAAGGTATTACAAATATGTTTAATATTGTAATCAACACTATATCTATAAGAATAATTGTACTGGAAACAATGACGTAAAACTTTGTAGTAGCGATCGAAATTAATTGATTCAAATATAACTAGGCGATAAGGAAGAAATTATTACTACGCCCTTTCATGAATTATCAATTCGGAAACGAGTATATTTACTGAAAGCGCTTTGTGACCATGTTACGGTAAGTTAATATATATTGTTAATCGAATGTAATTACAATATTGATATAAAAGTACTAACAAAGTTCACTATTTTGTAACAATTAAATTCTATCAAGTTAACAAAATGATTATTAAATCAATCGCTGTAATATGAAATAATATTCTTGGTTATATGATATTACACAGTACAGTATAGGCATATTTCAACATTTTAATTCTCTTTATATCGTTTCACTCTGATACAATATAGGAACTGGAATTACGAGATGTCTTAACACAATATGGGCCTGTAACTTTGCGTGAGATTGTACTAGGCCAAGATGACAAAGGTGCAACCTACTTTTATTTTCCAGGATTCCTATATCTTGACCTGAGAGTTTATAAGCACGATCCTGTAACGGCTGATATACTAAAAAGAAAGGTACTGTAGTAATATTTTCATTTCGCACGCTCCTATACAGTATAATGTAATTCAACGATGTTGCAAGTTTGAACACCGCGACAGTAAAATTGAATGAGAAATTAGTAATTTCAATAGAAAAGTGTGATCATATCGCTTCAATATTTATTTCTAGAAACGTAAGGCACCCGCTAGAACTGTAAAGGAAATTCCGGTTTTACCTACTCCTCACAAAAGACCTGAAAGATTACGGCAGGTACTTGCGTAATAATTAGCAATAATTTACAAAAATGACTTGAAAATAATAAAATGTCATTATAAATTAATTTTATTTTCTATAATCACTAGTTGAATGTCTATTTTTTAATTACATTTAACCATCGATTTTTTCTAGTTTAAATCGGCAAACAGTTCCCCACCAACACGTGATCCACCTAAAATCGTGCCTAAATCGCAAACAATTACGAATCCTGACTCGGATTTCGAGCTCCTTTGTGATAGCTGCGATTCTTTAAAGGATCTATGTGAAAGTTTAGCCCCTATAGCTAAACGACGTAGTAAATCCAATCCGGATAGCTCAGTAAAATACCTTTTGGAAACCCTAAAACAGTTACTCTCGGATGTTCTTCCTTGGGATTATAAACTGCAACGTACGCAAGCCCGTATCAAAAATAAACTCATGAGAGAATGTACCAACCCAATGGAAGAAATTTCAGTCGAAGATTGGCAAGAACCTACTCGGATCCCGAAGAAAAAGGAAGGCAAAGACACCGAGAAGGATGATGCTGCAAGTGAGGATGACGATTCTAGTGGTGATCCTAACTCGGATTCGCACTCCAATAGCGATTCCTCCGCAAATGAAAGCTCCATTGCAGAAAACCATAGTGCCGAGATTGATCATGAAGACGAAAGTGTAGATTGTACAAGTAAAGTTGAAATGACTGAGTTGGGACACAGTAATAAGAGGAAGCGAAAAATTAAACAATCGAAACATGATCCGTTGGAAAGCGAAAGTTGTAATACCGCACCTAAAGCCAACATTCCTTCAACTATCCCAGCTGAAGAAACAAGGAAAGAGACTTTAGCAGAAACAAGTTACGACGACAAAGAGTATCTAATTGGAATACCCGCTAAGAAATCGTTACCGTCAATACCTTATATTCCTCCCACCAGTGTCAAGCCGTATGACAATTCAAGTGGAACGAATAGTTCCTATTCGAATAGTTTATATAGTAACGACGATGGTATTAATGCAAATCCCGTACAGGTTATGTACTCAAATGCGCAAAGTACCGGAACGGCAGGCCAATCGAGTAGCTCTTTAAGTACAAATATCGACATGACGAGAACTAGCTCTCCAAATGTAAATTATTCGGCACCATTTACTGCACCGCAGACAACAAATCTTCAAAACTCAAGTTTGAATGTCAATAATCAAAATGTGTATCATAGAAGCAGCAACGTTTTTACAAACTATTCCCGCGATCATAATAGTTATTATTACCCAGCGAATAATAACTATAATGCCCCAATGATGCCACCAAGGCAAGATAACTATAGTAATGTAAATGGTGGTCAGAGACTGCAAACAGCCTACAATCTAGTACAATTTTCATCCCAGCGACAACATTCTGTACAAGAAGTTCCTCATGATAACTCGAATAAGAAACCTCATGTCGATGCTGTAGATTACAGTAATAGCTTCCAATATGGTAGCAATAATTCGGTTAATTATAATAATAATGTTACTAAGGACAGTCAGTTAAATACCGATAGTTATAATTTATATCAACAACAAAACATGTGGACTCCACGTCCTACAAATCTAAACTCCAATTCCAATTAATACAACATGATTTATTGATGTTTAGGTAATCAAAAGTACAATTATATGTTATTAATAATAATATAATTATTCAACGCTGATTCGCTTTTTGCACATCATCATCATCTATTATAATTATAAATAAAAACGTTTTGACAAGCGGATATCGCTTTACGCTTATAAAAGAAGTCCACCATAGCTTATAGTATTTTATAAAAATATCGTAATTTTTTAAACGGAACAGGTCCAGAGGAAGAGAATTTAGACTATCTTCAGAATTGCTGTCGTTAGATAAAAAGGTTTACTAATACAGCTTGTTAAGGTTTGTTATAATAGGTTGCAAATATATCTACAGAATGCATGTCTGACTCTGTTCAGGTGTATAATATAACTGCTCTTTAAATATGAAACGACAACATTAAAGACTGTACAAATTATTGAGATGGCAGATTTAAAATCCAATTGATATAACCAAATTACCAACGTTCTACACTACAATAAGTCAGTTGCTCGATGTCATTACAATTTTATCTCTTGCGATATGAATTTGAATTGAAAAATTTACAATTTTCTACATACAGTATATATCTATCTCTCTATATATGGATCATATATGAATGCATGCACGTCTAAGTCATGGTTACGACAAGTTAAAAAACCCAAAATTGAGTGAATTCAAAGTGATTTTTACGTCTTTTGACCTAGATGGCTTTGATAGCAACCAAGAGGCGAATATTGCCATCTTGACTGAAAGACTTGGCAGTTACAAAGTCTACTGAAAGACAATCGCGTACTGCAATAGCGTCATCAATACAATCATTAATACTAATGGGTGAGGATTCCAAAGCTAAGCGGCGTTGTTCGTCCTTCAACGTTAAAACATAGGCGAAATTGCGAGCAATCGATTTAGGCGCAATGACTTGAACGAGGGCATAAAGTTGATAGATGTAATGGGACATTTCTATTTTACGGACAAGCACTAAAAAGTGTTGATCGTGACATTTTTGTATCATAGCCCACACAGTAACCTCACTAGTGATAACAAATGAAAAAACAACATCTTCACCATCTTGCATAGGGACTGTTTTATGACTATTGACAATATGAGAGACTACAGAATCCAGCGAGCCTTGCCATCGACACGTAATCGGGAAAGGGCAGCTATAAATACGAAATGGGCAAGAATCTTCGTGAATCTTTCTTTCATCAGGCGAAAAGCAAAGTTGACAACCAGATTGTCTAAATTTGCATGGAAAAACTAAGGTTCTAGCCAATTTTTCCATTTGTAAATTTCGAACGTCGGTTTCGAATGTTTCATTGCACACTGGACATTTGAGAATTTTCAATCGGCATTTTTCACAAATGAGATGGCCTCTAGTGCACTGCTTAATAGGTGGTAAAACGTAATCATAACAGACCGGACATTCAAATAAATTAATGATACTGGAGAATTGATCGCCACTTTGATTGTCTTCATGTTTCCGTTTGATTTGTTTATAATTGGAATCTTCATCGTTTTGATGACTATCGGTTGCTGTTTGCTCGTTAAGGCCAGCATCCGATCTTTCGTCCATTTTTAGCCGGGGTAGAAATTGCTCCGATGACTTAATTGACGAAATGCCAATCATCGGTTTTACTGTACACAGCGTACAGTGTACAGTACAGTACAGTACAGTCCTCACTGATCAGGTAGAGACTGTACTGTACATCGTGCAGTACTAGTGAGCAAAACTCGTCTCATCTGCAGTCAGAGCCATATAAGTAAAGAAAAAGTGAGCCATTCTATCGATTTTCACCTCCGGTAGAGTACTGTCCACTGTATCATGGTGATTGTTATGTCCGGTCGATGTACCATCCGCATCCAGTTGAATAGGTAAGTTGTTCAACAGAGTTAATTCATTATTGCCTTATAAATGATTGATGTCGCCTTTACCTCAGCGTATTAATGTTGTACGAAGGCGCTACCAGATTACAGCACAGTACTGTATAAAGTTGACTCAGCTTGACTGAACATATCATAAGAGAAAAGTTCATCCTATCATACTGTACTGTATACCTTTAATTAATGAGAGAAAATTCTCTTACTACTGTCGTGGTGGCCCGTGAGTGTGTAGTAATAAACGTTCTTAAACGGTCTACTGCACAGAGTGTACAGTGTGCAGTACTCTGACATGATACTGTACTGTACAGTGTACACTGTACACGGTAGAGTAACGGACCACCGATTAGCAGGACAATACACCTACAGTACTGTACACTGTACAGTACATGTTGAGTGCAGGCACAAGTACTACTGTACTCAGACCATCCTACAGTACTGTATAAAAGCCATCGCCATTACAGTACTAGCACTACTGTACACTGTACAGTACAGTACAGCATGCTTTTTAACAGTACAGTACAGTACTGTAACAGTACATGTATGTACTGTACAGTATGTACAGTACAGTACTGTACTCCTTTCAAAATTCTCTCTCGGTACACGTACAGTACAGTACAGTCAACTGTACAGTACACTGTACATTAGGCCTGATCATTTTGAATAGATTTTTTATAC